>NW_019416458.1:143601-356179 GCF_000390285.2 Anoplophora glabripennis
TAAGAGACCATTTTTATGTAGAATTGTCTGCTTTACAACTTTCATGAAACTTTTTTTTCTAGCTCTTACCCTTTTTGAGTTATCTTGAAAAAGCCCTTTGTTTTATCCACCCTTGGCCGGGGGTTGAACAAAAAATTACTCTCACTTATTGTTATAATATACCTTAAACTAACTCATATAAAAAATTCAGCCAAGTTGACAAAATTTCGATTTAAAGGCTTAGTTAATTGGACTATACAGCTCGTTGAGAAATGAGGTTAAGTTGGTCGCTATAAGCTACTCCCTACGTCCAATGTGACAGAGCCAATTTCGACCACGATTTTATTTGAACGCTCGCTCGTTAGTTTCCCAAATATTTAATGTTTTACTAAATAGAAATCTGAAAAAATTATTGGATATAAGTATACGATTTTCGAAATGGTAATGGGGTCTTCATTATAACCAATCCTAAGTAACATTTTTATGGATGTTTTCGAGGGAATGTTAACATAAAACATGACGTATCATAAAACATCTGCGATTTATAGAAAATTTAGAAAACCGCTAGAATAAGATCGAAATTGGTACCAGCGTTGCCTATATTCAAACATTTAATATTTTTAGATTCTGTACTTAGCAGACATATCAGAGATACCTACTTGTGATTCAGAAGACTTGACATTTAAATTTTTATATTTTTAGAACTAATATACTTCGACATCACCAATTATTTCGCCATCAAGGAAATCATTAATTAATTAATGATTTCCTCTGCAACACACGTTTTCTAAACTCACGCCAAAAAACGAAGGATATATCCTCGGATATACTGTTTCCCAAGTTTAATAAGTTTAATTAAAATCGAAGTTTAATTTTCTTATATAAAATATAAATATTCAAGTCTGCATTAAGTTTAATATAAAAAACTGAAGGATTGTTGAGTTTTATACTAAATTTAATCACAGTTTTACCCTCGGTTTTACCATTAAAAGTCGCTTTAGTTGTTGTGGAAACATTTCATACCTAGTGTTGAATTATACTTCAGAGATTAACAAAAAAAAAAAGGGCTTAGGTTTCAAGATAGAGGATTTGAAGCTTGAATTTTATTACAAAAAAAAACAGATGAAGAGATTTCTTTCTAATTTGGCAAGCTATCGTAACGATAACGACCTAATAAACAATACAAATTAGTTGTTTGAAAAAGTAGTGTCAGAATTACATTTTGTAATTCATATTCTAATAGTATTTAATTCAAAACGAGCCCGGAAAGTGAAGACGAGCATTTACCAGGGGAAGTATTGGAAGCCGCACAAAATGCAGTTTCACAATTAGTGCCCAAAAAATCATCAAGACAGCACGAGATTGGCTACAACGAATTCAAAGGGTGGTGTAGTTCAAAGAAAATTCAAAAAGTGTCCGAAGTGTTGCTAGAATCTACCGTGTTTCAGATCAATAATAAAATGTCTAGGTCTATATAGGTAATTTTTGCTAAAGGCTAAAAGTTAAGTGTCGGAACGTCAAATTATATTATAAATAAAACTAATACCTAATTTGTTAAATAATTACGTTACAGTATTATTTACGTGGCTTCCCCCAAATGTGAATTTTGACTTTTTTTTTTGGAAAGGATAACACTAGGGATAACGATACTTAACACATCCTACAACTTTTAAAATTTTTTCTGTCATAGCAAAACCTCCTATTTTGGGGATAATGAATAAAAGTGAAAACTTTATCCTTTCATATTTTATGAACCTATTTTGCTGATTTTATTAATAATATACCTATCAGTTTTTCATTCATGACACTTTTAAGGCAAATGTGGCAACCCATTCGTTTTGGCAGCTAATTAGAAAGCAATAAAGTTAGATAAAATTAATTGACAAGAATATCCTGCCACTCGAGACAAACTTGGGTATTACAGAATCGCTGTGGAAACGGACTTAACCATTTTTATATTCTTTTAATTATTTCCTACGCCGGTTAACTCGAGATTAGAGTGAAAAAAAATGCAATATATTGTAGTTTTTCAGCGATTAATTGGTATTCGCCATCCCAGCCATGTTAAATAACATATCTACACAGTTTATAATAACAATTACAAAAATGGTAATGGGAAACTTGTAGAAGTAATCTCTTATCTTTCGCATAAATTAAGCAACGAAAATAACTCCGTGGAGGCCATTAAATATTACGTAGCCGAGAAGAATGGAATATTTTATTGGTAGATACGAAGTACAAGTTTTTATAATCTCGAATTCTGATAAGAAACAGGCCTGACTGTCTCGGGCTGTTCCCCGTTTTTGCTGCAAGAAATTACAGACAACGGTCTGTGGGCACGATATCTTCGTAGTCGAAGAGTGAGCGGTTTTATTTACCACACAAAGAAAACTTTTGTTATCACCGTGAGTTCATCTTATCTGAACATCTCCCGTTCTTGCCAAACTTTCTCTCTGTTCACAGTCGTTCAGGCAAAACAACCAGGTGTACATCAAAGACGTGGTTGATGAATGGCCTGGCCCGCTGTAATCAAATATACAATGCATCCTCCCGTCCCACGCGAAGCAGATGTTTTTAAAACAAAAAACTGATATTATTTATATCATTATGGGCTGTAAAATGTCCCGAAATAACCCCGATCCAATGCAGCTGCGTCCTGCTACCCATGCTTCGAAATAAATAGGCCCTGGCTAAGAGCAAAACAAAAGAAACGGAGCACTGCCTCGGTGATTAGGTTAAATACAGATATGACTCGTTATCAAAATATGAATCATCTTACCAGAATTGACAGACACGTCATGATTTTCCTAGGGATATTTCTGTCCACAGCAGCCTTATCGAAAATAGATAGAACATTCTCCTTATCAAAAGATAAACACAAACGACACAATTGATAAAACTTTGGCGGTACATTACACATATTTAAACACTTTGGACGCAAAACAAAAGCACACACAACACATTTAACATAAATTCTAGTTGATTCACAGCCTTTCTTATTGTTTTTAGATGGTTTTTAAAATGGTACAGACACGGCACACTCGTCATTCCATTTGTCAAACGCTGTGTTATAAATTAAGGCACTGCCATGGCCACCTTTGATTAAAGAAGGTGCTTCGCTGTGATTAGTGCAAGACAGCTCTTATCAGTCTTGATCTCTTTTCCAATAGGGGGCGCCATCTTCCCAACAACAAACAATACAAGAGCGAAACCGAAAACGGAGAAACGTTAAGCCGCATCTACAGTTCTCAAGATGCCGGCAAGTTATTTAAAACACTTTCACTCCACATAAACCCATTGAAGCTATCGGCGAACCCTCTTTTAAAAACCACAAAATAAAATACTCTGTCACAGTCGCAAATGCAAACGTATAAAGGTAAAAATATAAAATTAATGTGAAGATGTTTTATGTAAACAGTACCTTAGTTTTTTATGAATTTGATATTGAACATTACGTTACAAATTACGTATTCAGAAGAGCAACAAAGTAAATAATAAACGTGTTTACTATTCATACTTCCTGATACATGCATTTGATCATATATACGAACTGGGTGCGTGCATTTGCGCAGATAAATGTGTAACAAACGTTTGATATAGTAAACAATGTTAATCGTATAATTGTTAATTAAAATAAATAGTAGATTAATAAAAAAAAATGTTTTTTATGAAACTTTTTTAGTCCCATTAATTTATAGATTTTGGGTTCTTAATATAGGCAACTAGAAATACAGCCTCTGAATATGTGGGTCATCTACGTAGTAACAGCGTAGATGTGCAATGTGTCGAATTCAATTTTTATTTTTTGGAAGAAAGCCATGAGACTGATAATAAATTGCAATTGTTTTTCATTGTTGCTAATGTCAAATTGCAATAATTATTTCCTAGCTTAATTAAAAATATATCGTTTCCACGGATATCAGTGCGATTCGTAATAAATAATTAGAAAGGCGGCAACAATGAATTTAAACGAGTTTTTAATCGGTCGCGGACGAGGAAGAGGAAAAAGAGGTGGTAGGAACAAAAACTATACTGGTACGTATCTAAGTAATGAATTAATTCTTAATAACGCGATTTTTGTATATAAAGTAACAATGTATTTTATGTCTTTTGTAAAATATGATTAGTGTAATGCTCCTGAATGATGAATAAATACAATTTTTATTGCAGGTAATTAAAAATCTCATTTAAATTTCAATACAATAATGTAACTACCTAACTACAAATTTTAAATTAACTTTTTAGTCATTTTACCCCTATGAGTAGTATGAGTAAATGTATCTAATTTTATATTATTGCTCACTGTACTAGGTACCTACTCATCCTTTTCGATTTTATATTTAGTTCTTATGTTAGTAATATTTCTATCATTATTTTCGTGTTATTTATTATTGCTTCTAAAGAGAATATCTTTCTTTCAACATGACTAATATTAGGTAAGGTGGATTTGAAAATAAATATTTTACAATTTAGATAATAATGGTTAAAGTATTACAGGAAGTTTCATTAATACTAGCCAAAGAGCAAACTTTATTTTCTCAAAAATTTATTTCAAAGTTAATCAAGTTACAGATATGGGTCCTCCATTAACTCCAAAGGTTAAGAAGAAGGACTATACTCCTTCATCAGATTTAAATTGGGGGAAAAGTCACATTAGGTAGGTAAAAATTTTAAATGGGTATATGCAAAATTTTGGATTTTTTTTACATTTAGTATCGCGAATTCTTCTTCCGTCCACAAGTCTGCGGGTAGCTCAAAAATGTCATTTGAGGAGGATTCCAGGATCGTAGTTGGTAAATAGGACATATTTTGCTTTTGTCGTGTAGCATATTCGTCGATTTTTTTTTTATTTTAGCTCTTACGGAGGGCAGAGGAGAAGCTAGGTGCGAAGTGGGGATAGCCGCCATAAACGTATCGAAACCACTGTTAATACTTTGTCAGATATCCGACACCCAAAGCTACATAAATACACTCACGAAAATTAATATTTTCAATCCGCAAGAGGTGGGTTTATTTTCGATCATAGGCGTCGCAACCTCTGATTTGCTTTGGGTGCTCAAACCGTAAATAACAGTAAAACTTTGCCGTGAGGAAAATGTGGCAAATCTCTCGGGTGCAGACAGAACATGAAAAAATAAGAAGACAAGTTCCTATAAAATTTTTTCGTACAGACCCCCCCTTCTTCGTCATCTTCTTCATCTTCATCTAGTGGTTGGTCCTTTAAAAGTCCCATAGCACTGCGGCCTAATTAGGCCTATTGTGCGTCCCACTACTAGTCCTATTCAGCAAGTAGATTTGTACTTTTTACAAAGTCCAAAAGCTTCCTTGCTGACACTTCTCTCAGCTCCTTGGGTTTCAAATAGGGTCCCCAAGGAGCGCCATTCTGCTATGTGCAAATCCCGGGCACTCGCCCAGGATATGCAAAGAAGTTTCATCTGCCGATTCACATCCTCGGCAGACCGGACTGTCTACAAGCTTTAGCTTATGTAGATTCCTAAAGTGACAGTGTGCCGTTATGAGTCTCCTGAGCCGGATTCTGTTCAAGCTACTATGTTTTTTCCATGTATTAAACTGTGAATTTTCGAGTGCTCGTTGATGGAGTATCTTCTACAGCAATTAAAATATTTTCCTTTAATTGCGGCTTACGTACAGTTTTTCTCAAACCAGTATCAGTACTATTTTTTCCAAATTTTCCTACAAATATGAAGAAAGTTAATAATATGTATTACCTTATTAACTGGAATCGCCATTCTCCCTTAGACGTTGGACGCAAGACATGAGATGCATACTCAATAAACGTGTATTCCATATTTCGAATTAATTCACAATTAAATTCACCACGAAATCCAAAAATCGGTAAATTATTAATGTAAAGGGTCAATGAGTTAGCGATGTCACTTTGTTGTCGAGAAAAAAAAATAGAAATCATGGCCCTTTTTATTAAAAATAAAACATGAATTCGTTTATTTTTCTTTTTCTTGTAAACGGTTCATTTTATTGACAATAAACAAGAGTACCTTTTTTTAGCCTAAGGTTGAAGCTACCTAGATTTATTATTTTAAAGTTTTTCATACAGGGTGTTAAAAATTTAGGCATTAAGTTGTAAAGCTTAGCCCGTCCCTGGTAAACTAAAAAAGCTAAGTATGTTTCAAGGACCCTGTTTTAGGAGATTTTTATTAAATTGTATTAAGTACTTTAAAAGTTATTCAAGAAAAACCGATTTCATTTTAAAGGCGCCCTACCCTTAGTCCGGCCCTTATTGGGCTTCCAACTAATTCATATTTTTACCAATTAAAGATAACAATAAACGCAAATCATGTCCAAATTTGGTTGCTCTATGTTAAGGCATTGCTGAAATATTATTGTTTTTCAAAATTTAACATTCCTGAGGCCATTATCTCTTCAACGGTACATCTCAGAAAAAAATGTTATATAACAAATCGGCATATTTTAAGATCCTCAACAAGTGCCTGCTTTGTGTCGTTAGAGTTATGAAATACCCTGTATAGTATTTGATTGTTAAGCGATTAGCGAACATTTTGGAAGATTGTGCTTTCAATATGAAGAGGAGAAATGTTGAAATTTTAAATTTTTATATACTGTTATCAAAGGGATGATGATACATACCCAAATGGTTTACAGAGCTAATTTTTTCATATTGTTTCACATGAATTAGCATGAAGATAGAGGGGGGAGAATTTTCTAGTGTACAAAATAGTGGTGTGAAATTTTCTGGTGGAAGGTGCTCCTCTCATTTTGACACATCTGAAATGAAATCACTGTATACGTTTGAGCACCTAGAACCTCGAGGATTCGACGCCTATGGTTTCGGCCTTGCCAACATTTATTTATCCAACATTCCCAATTTTCATCAGATTCTAGTACCGCTCACGTTCGTGGAGAGCTTCTCCGGGAATCGACTGATAGACAAAGTAAAGGAACATTTTCCGAGGATTAAATATACCGGGTGTCCCAGAAACACGTTCAACAAGGCCAGTGGGATGGACATATTGACCAATCTTTGTATTCCCAGTTTAAACCCGATTTTGTTGGTTCTGCAGCATAGGTATCAATCACATAACAAAACATTTTGTCCTCCGTTCAGGTTTTCTGAAGCAAATTGTATTCTAGATATTATGCTCTGGCTGCTGCATCCGCCTTGGTCACTTATGTCCAGGACAACTTATTTGTTTATTATGCGCCTGCCTCTATTAAGATTGACTACCAGGAGTCGGAAGGGTATGCGATAATAGGTAAGCCGATATTTTGAATTAGTGCGCTCTGTTACCAGTGGCGGGTAAAGGGTGGCATGACAGGGTAATGGAAAATAAGAAATTATATGTTCTTCGTCGTTTCAAGAAAAATAAAAAAGAAATTTTCGTAGTAAAAAAAATTAATTTAAAATTTAGTTTACAATGTTATCTGGATAATTAAATAGATTATCATTATGAAACACATTGAAAAGGAAATGTTAAATTTGTAATGTGCAGTCAATTTAACTCAATTCAACTCTGAATACCTGGGTTACGCTTAGCTCGCTTCTACTTCTGTAAAGTGTTTACAGCGGTGGTCATGGTTACCGTCGTGCAGCAGTGAAAGATGGAGTGGGAGTAGCGCATATATTTACTATAGGTACAGTTTGGATTCTGTTTAATATGATCGTAGCCAAATAGTAGCTATTCGCGGCTTTTTTTCTTATTACTCCCGGAAAATAAGGAAAAAATAAGCGAACTTTTTTTACTCTGAGATTTTTTATTAGAAAAGTGTAGGTTTTGTGGTCAGAAAACATGTGCCACACACGTAACCACCAGCAACATACAGCGTTTTAAGATATAGATATACAGGGTGTTCTGAAAGTCTGTAAGGAAACTCCGGGAAATGATTCTAAGGATTAAAATAGTAACCGTATGTAATGAATTTTTTTTCAAATTGTTAATTGTTTGTAAGTTACAGCTTGTCAAAGTTCAATTTTTTTATTTTTATTTTTATATAACATTTAATTCATGTCCAATTGTGTCTCATTTGGCACATCAAGCTCTATTGGACTAGTCGGAGAAAACTTTGATTATGTGCCGCTAGAGGGCACTTTACCTAGAACTCATTTGTTTTGTTCATAACATTTTCCCATGCTAGACGTCACAGAAATTTAAACATTATTGAAAAGAAAAATAATATCAGAAAAAATTATGTACTCACATGTATAAAAACGCCTAGCAATAAATTTTAATGAGTTTCATGGGCATCCCTAAACAAGTTTTCAGCTAAGGGTAAAAAAATAATAATAATTTGTATACAGGGTGTCCCGAAATTCATGCAACAAAATTTGGTCATAGACATAGACATAGATATTAAGACAAATTTAGGGGACCCGTATTTTTTCTTTTTGTCAACTGGCTCCCTCTTTCGGAGTTACAGCCCCCTGAAATATGCCCCTAAGAAGTTTTTTTATATCTCAAAACCATGTTGTACGAGAATCACTAAATTTGGTACACCGGGGTTTTATGACATGTGGAATCTCACAGTGCTACGCTTTTTGGCGAGAAATCCCCTTAAGACACTTTTTCGTGGGCCCCCTTGTCTTTGGAATCAGAAGAATTGGGTAGCAAATTTGATTTTTTTAAAAATTATTAGTTAGCTAGAGAGCCATTGAATTTATAAACTTTTCTGTCTCTTGATATTTGTTTCGTAAAACGCAATGTTTTCTAGTGGACTGATAATTTTTAAGAAAATTTAAATATGCAACCAAATTTTTTTGACTCCAAAGACAAGAGGGGCCACGAAAAAATTGTCTTAAGGGGGTTCCCCGCCAAAAAACGTAGCACCATCAGATTCCACATGTCATAAAACCCCTGTGTACCAAATTTAGTGATTATCGTACAACAGGGTTCTGAGATATAAAAAAAGATTATTCTTAGGAGCGGACTTCAGGGGGCTGTAACTCCGAAAGAGGGGACCACTTGGCAAAAATAAAAAATATCGGTCCCCTAAATTTGTCCTAAGAATCTGTGACCAAATTTTGTTGCATGAATTTCGGGACACTCTGTATAATGACTAGAAAATTTCTATTATATGTTCATTTGGTCAACAACATATTTTAATTATTTACGTCCTCAGTTTTCTTTATATAAATTATAATTTGTCCGCCGAATTACGTCTCTCGTCATGTCATCGATATTTTTAAATTTTTGTTTTCTTTTTCTCTTTACGCAACACGAAAAATTGTGGACATTGAAACTTTAGTTAATATGTGATTTCTATTAATAATTTCATTATCTCGTTTTTAATTTTCTTCCTTTTTTAAACAATCGTAAATATTTAAAATGAGACGTTGACATTGAACATGTAAATCTTTATTTTTAAATTCTAAATCTGTTTCATCAACAACCGGTTCTACTAATCCAATACTGCCTGGCAGTATTTCGTTTTATTCGGTTTCAAAAGGTCTCCAAAATGCCATGTTGTAATAATATTAGTAAACAAAATGTCCCTCTTATTTCTCCCTTTCTAAATATGAATGATTAATAGAAGGTACCTATAATAAATTAAAATTACCTGAATCACACCAAATTCCGCATTGCTGCACTGCACTGCTAGGCAATGTATGCTGGTACATACCGCCAAGCTATTTGGTTTTCAATTAAGATCGGGAAGATTATAATTAAATATCATTAGTAAGTATGGTGGAAATGTAACAAAAATTGTTTAAAGCAAGTTATAAGTTTGCTTTTTCACTACAATAATTTTTTTTTGTGGAAAAATAAGATGAGAATAACAAATTTGGTATTATAAATATCATAATGCTCATAATGATAATAATAATAGAAAACAGACAGTTATAAAGACAGACTAACATT
Organism: Anoplophora glabripennis; assembly: GCF_000390285.2. Taxonomy (NCBI): domain Eukaryota; kingdom Metazoa; phylum Arthropoda; class Insecta; order Coleoptera; family Cerambycidae; genus Anoplophora; species Anoplophora glabripennis. Next base: position 153,435 of record NW_019416458.1, read on the forward strand.
TATGCTATCTATTGAAAAATCAATTGTGTGAGAAATAACAAACTTTAATGGGAAAATAATTGAAAAGGTCATTTGAGATAAAAGCAGAAGAATGGACTTTCAGTATAAAAAATAATGTTGAACACATTTTCCCTATATTTCAATAGTAATACTTAAAATAAAACTATACCCAATTATTATATTTAATTTTTTTATCTTGCAACACTTTGTACCTAATTTTTTTCGGCCTCCCTGGTACAGAAGTCAAGAACTGCCACTAACATATTGTTAAATTTTTACTTACTCGATAAGAGAATACAATCTTATTTTTCTGATTGAACGGGTCACATAAAATTTAATAAACCATTAAATTTTACTAAATTTCTCCATTACCCTGAGCCCCGCCGCCCGGATGCGCCACTGGTAGTCTGTTTTTGCACGAAAACGTAAAATTCGAAAAGATTATGTTGCTTGGTAACCGAAAAATCATATTCTAGACGTATCTACTGCAGACAGATTGGAACTCGTCTGCAGCACCAAGCCCGCCCAGGGCAACAAGTACTCGAGCCTCTTCGGTGTTCTGAACCACTGTCTCACCAAAATCGGGTCCAGAACCCTGCGTTCTTCGATTCTACAACCGCCTTGTAGGATTGCGTACATCGAGGAACGTCAGAACGCTGTCGCAGAACTGATAAGGCATCCTAAAATGTTGCTCTCCATCCAGGTAAATCTGACCAATGACTAGAACAACCAATAATATACATGGTGTTAGAAGTTTGACTGCCTTAATTTTAACAGACTATAGAATACATAAAAATAAACCTAAAAACCTTGTATGACATGGGTTCTAAACTCAACCATTTCCGAGAAAAAAATTATCAAAATTTCCAACTTGATGTACAAACGTTCGATTAATTAAAAGGAATATTGACATAACTGCATGCGTAGAATACCATAAAATACAATGTTTATCACTTTTTTGAACTTCTTTATGCTTGATTCTAAAAAATAATTACCGTTGTAATACATTTAAAATTCGATAAAATTCATATCGAGCAATGTGACAACGGCGTGGCGGTTTATCAACACGAGGTACTAAGGTGTCCAGCAACCACCAATACGCAATTCAGTTGGTATCTGGATTCGACCGTGTAGGAGTGTTTTTTGCGTACCACTATTTCCTTTTCTTGAGGCGTTTTCCAGCGAGTGCGCGAAAATTGGATTCGAAGGTGTCGTGTGTGCATCGAAAATGGTGTTGGACATTTTGAGCATATGTTGTAGTTTATTTTGTACTTGTGTGTTTAAAAATTACTGAATTTTGCTTTTTGGTAAGTACCTAAATTATTTTTAATACGTATGATTACACAGCCACACAAAAAAGAAAAGTGGTCTGTACTTTTCATGCGACATATGTTATCAGTAGTATTTTTGCCTCCTGATCACGAATCCGGTGTCAGAATTGAGCTATCACATCACAGGAATTTCCTAACCTCAAAAAACAGGTAAAAAATAGCAAAAATTCATGAAAAAGTGCTAGGAAACATACAAAAATTTTTTTTTCTATATTCAAATGTTCATTTATATAGTTAAGAGGTCCTAACGTGAATCCGCGGTCAGAATTGATGGTTATTTTTCTAACCTCAGAAAAACGGGTCAATTAAAGTCAGATATCACGAATTTTCAAACAATAACAGATTCGCGCCAAATTTGGTATCCGGGGGTTTTTTGAGTTGCTGATCATGGATCCGAGGTCAATTTTGCAAAATTCATAATGGCGGATCCAAGATGGCCGACCAAATTTTCAAAAAATAACAGAATCGCAGCAAATTTGGTTTACGGGGGTTTTCGGAGTCGCTGATCACGAATTCGAGGTCAATTTTGCAAAATTCAAGATGGCGGATACAAAATGGCCGACCAAATTTTTTCAAATAATAACAGAATCGCAGCAAATTTGGTATACGAAGGTTTTCGAGGTCGCTGATTACGTACTCGAGGTCAGAATTGCGAAAATCATTTTGTAATATTTTACTTTATAACCTGAGTACCCGCCAATCATGTGTTAATTTACTTTTTTTCGGCTGTATCTTGTTCTTTTTTCTGTAAAAGATCTATTCACGGGTTGAATTTTGTAAATCTGATCTCGGATTCGTGATCAGTGACCTCAAAAACCACCGTATACCAAATTTGGGGCGAATGTGTCATTTTTTGAAAATTTAGTCGGCCGCCATCTTGAACTTTGCAAAATTGACCTCGGATTCCTGATCAGCAACCCCGAAAACCCCCTTATCCCAAATTTGATGCGAATCTGTTATGTTTTGAAAATTTGGTCGGCCATATTAGATCCGCCATCTTGAATTTTGCAGATTTGACCTCGGATACGTGATCAGCGACCCAGAAAACCCCCGTATACTAAATTTGGCGCGAATCTGTAATTGTTTGAAGAATTCGTGATATCTGACTTTAATTGACCCGTTTTTTTGAGGTTAGAAAAAGAACCATCAATTCTGATCGCTAATTCACGTTCGGCGGGTTCTTAATATAAATAAATATTTGAATATAGAAAAAAAAATGTATCTAGTTTTCCTAACATTTTCTCGTGAATTTTTGCTATTTTTGATCTGTTTTTTGAGGTTAGGAAATTCCTGTGATGTGATGTGATAGTTCATTTCTGACACCGGATTCGTGATCAGGAGGCAAAAATACTACAGATAACAGATGTCGCATGAAAAATACAGACTACTTTTCTTTTTTTGTGTGGCTGTGTTATTTCGACGATGTGAATCTTTGGGTACATTAATTACATATTTTTCAAATACGTAATTTGATTAAAAGTTAAGTTCCTGTTTTAAGAGATTCATAATTACTAAAATTCGAGCTAAAATTTAAGCACAATACTATCTTCGTACTACAAAATCGATACATTTTATTTTATTTATTTAAAAACTGGAAAACAATTGTCTTGAAATCTACTAAATGTTTCACAATAATAGTTGTTTACATTTTTTCCGTAGAACAAGTCTGCCGCGTGCACACGTGCTGTGCATCAGCAGGTTAAGCGCTGTTGTCACGTTGTGATGAAGCTCCCTAATATTAATACTCACTGTACTTTGAAAACTGTTAATCTTACGTATCTGTAATATACATCTTTTTTGTTCGTTTATGATTACTCTATCTCATGCAGAAATAATGGCAGTCAAACTTCTTACACCCTGTAGAACGTTAAGTGGCATGTGCGGACGGACAATCTAACCCCATCCCCATAGACAAGATTCTACTGATATTGCGCGAAATTACTACCTAACTAGCATTGAATTGTACCCTCAATAATCAGTAAACAGCCAGTAATAACATAAGCCGACAATTGGCTATGGTTTTGAGATAACCTAACCTAAAAATGCCAAAATTGTGATTTTTTGACATATTTGGGGTTATGTTACATGGAAAAGTAACTTTTTTGCTTAGTTTGACTTATTTATCGATTTTTAGTTTATGGGTTTGCAGGTTATGAGTTTATGGGCTTAGGGTTTTTGGGCTTAGGATTTATGGGTTCGGCATTGAGCGTATTAGCCTCTTTAGCGTGTAAATGTATTTCCAGGTTGATATAATGCGTAAAATGTCGGCTATATACAGAATTTTTAGACATTTTTTTAAGTTTATTGCAAAATTTGACGTGATAGAGTATTTTGGGGTTCAGATTCATGATCAGCGACCCCAAAAACATGTAAGATCCCTGCTTCCGGGTGTCGATGAATTTGGGTTTGTGGTGCTGTGCTGTGAGTATATTCAAAAATCGAGAAATAAGTCAAAGTATACGAAAAATGATGTCGAGATAAATCCTATTACGAGTAATTTTAAGACTTTAAGACCCCAATAAAGGTTTTTAGTACAGTCACTGAAGCTGAAAATCAGCTGTAACCTCCGAATTCTTTGAAACTGCATGGATTTGCATGAAAATTTAGAATAAGGCTCATCTTAGGCTCAAGTTCAAAAGTGACATAAGCTCAATTGACGATTTTTGTTTTTTTAGGGGTAAAAACTGCCCCTAAGTGAAAAAGATTTAAAAAATTAAGTTTTAAGCATTTTATTGATAAAAACCTTTGTTCCATGTTCTCGAACATGTTTTATGATATATTTGATCTTTTCGACCCTTTATTTAACCCATAAAAACTACCCCTACGCAAAAAGTAATGATAAAAAATTACTTTTTAAACATTTGGAATGATTAAATCGAGCAATTATTTAAAATCAAAATTACCTTATAGCTAATAAAATAATTTTTCCCTTTCAACCCCTAAAAACCACTCCTGTATTGACAAAAATGATAAAAAAATACTTTTTAAAAGCTTGGAATGCTTTAACCGTGCAATTATTTGAAATAAAAATTCCCTCATTGCTTTTGAAAGAATTTGTATTTCGTTAGACTTTTCAACCCTTATAAATCACCCCTGTGCTAAAAAAATGATAAAAAATTACGTTTTAAATCTTGGAATGCTATAATTGTGCAATAATTTAAAATAAAAATTCCCTTATATCGTTTATGAAAGAATATTTAACTTTTGCCATTTTCAATTCTTATAAACTACCCTTTTACAAATATTAATGTAAAATATTCTTATTATAATCTATTTTTAAATATAATCAATCATAAAAAAAATTGCTACGCTGCATATAAATAATCACACTACATTTTTTTACTTATTTTATTTGTATAATATAATATATAAACATGAGAAAGCCTATTTTGCTCCGAAAAAATGTCATTGGTTTTTTTACCATAACTCGGTTAATTTTGAAGCTATAGTATCCTACAAAAAAACATTTTAAAGATAATTTCAAGAGCTGTAAGATCGTAAAAAAGCTACATTTTTGTTGTCTAACATTTTTACGTATCTTTCATAGTTTTAGAGTTATTATATAAATAAGGCAATTTTTTTAATAATGAAAAATACGTTTTCAACTTTTACCGTACATTATTAAAAAAAAGCATTCTAAACCGGTCTAACTTCAGGATCGTATGAAAAACACTAAAACAAAACTAATTGTAAAGGGTATACAATTAATTTTAATTCTAATGGAAATGGTACAGCGTTTACTGCTCATTTTTCCTTAAAAAATATGAGCAACACATCTGTTTTTGACGACAACTCCTTCAATTTTGCTCTAATTAACTTTTATAAGTACTCATTTTGAAGATCTTTTTGAGTACTACAAAAAACTCCAGAAGCGTTATACACGTAAAATTATTTTTTTTTCCGTTATTTAACGTTGAATACATCGAATCGAGTATTCCCCCCAAAACAAGTCCCCTTCCACTAATCATATTTCGCTTTGTATAGGACGTACAACACTTTTTAAAAACGATTTTTTTTGTTTATTTATAAGCTACATTTTTGTACATTACACTTTTTTTTAATAAAATGCGTAGTTTTTGAGTTATTCGCGAAAAATACTTTAAAAAAGTGTTTTTTTCCACTCAAAATTCCAAGTTTTCAATCGTGAATAACTAAAAAACTATTGATTTCTCGAAAAAATTCTAATATTTTTTGCTCAAAATTTGATTCTCTATCGATTTCCAGTTATTTTTGAAAAAAATTTTCACTCCCGAGAAGGGATTTCAACAACCCTCAACAGGGTGGAAGCGTCAATCGGAGCTATGTCACTGATGTTCATTGACCTTTTCTCTAACTATCTGCCAAATTTCAAGTCGATCGGTTCAGTTTCAAAGAATTCGGAGGTGAAAAGCTTCAATGACTGTACTAATTGGCAAAAAAATTTACCTATCCATGTAGCATAACCTCAAATATGTCAAAAATTGCGATTTTGACATTTTTAGGTTAGGATATCTCGAAAACAAGAGCCAATTGAGAAATTTCGACCTCGGCTTCGAATTCAAAGAGAAATTGAACTTTTTACTTACAACGAAGTCTTTCAAGGACAGTTAAAGTCCTGATGCAAAAAATACCTACTTTAATATCCAACGCGCCGCAGGCTCTCCTTCAAAAAGTCTCGAACATCGACATGCTGCTGAGCGTGGGCACGCTGGTCACCGACGACTCCCAGAAGTGTTCCAACCGCCACCTGAACTACATCCTCCTCCTGAACATCCTAGTCGACCTCATAGCGCCCCTGAAGGAAGTGCTCTCGAAATCGAGCCACCCCTTCTTCGTCCAGCTGGCGGGGACCCTGTCCAGCGAGGAGTTCGCGGCCATCAAGAGTATCGTTAGGAACACCATCCAGGAGAACGCGTACCCCGCCAAAGGCGAAGCGGGGATGTTTCAGAGATGCTTCGCCATCAAGCCCGGCATCAACGGCCTGCTGGACCTGGTGCGGAAGACGTATTCGGAGAGGCTGGGCGATATGAGGGGTAAGCGTAGGTCTAACTTTAAATGTCTTCATTTCAGAACAACGCAGGCCATAAAAAAAATTGTCGGCACCGTAAAGCATACCAGTTTCGGCAACTGAATCTGAATCTGACTTCTGTTTTGCGTTTATGAGGTTGTGGTGATTTCTGATAAAGGGTTGCAGGGTTATAGGGTTACTTGAGGCTTGGTTCCAAGGTTAGTCAACCATAAACATGGTGTACATTTAATTTCTTTGTCTTGTTCACTCCATTCCCAATTTCATAGGGTTATGGGGTCATATGGTGGTTTCTGACAAAGAGTAACCCAACGGAGTGTCCCATTCCAAGGTTTTGGAACCCATTTGTCGGATCTTCAGGGTTATGTTGTTATGGGGTTTAGGTTAGGGAGTTTCAAGGTCATAGGTTGGGCTGTCAGAACTAAGCCGCGGGACATAGGCGTACGCATCATTTGAAGCATAATAAAATAAATTACGTAGAAAATAAGCATTAAATTAAGTACAATTTATAACAATGTATCCAAAACGCACATTAAGGCAACAGTATACTAACGTGGCGTGAACGTGAAAAGCATTCCAAGGCAGCGGCTCGCACATGTCTCGATTGACCCGCTTGGTACGCCATTAAATTGCGGCTCTCTCTGACAAACCTAGTCATAGGGCTAGGAAATACCTAGTTTTACTATTACGGTCACCCTTAGGGGCTTTTTAAGATATATAAATTAACGATTTACAAAAAATCCTGACGTGTAGGCTCAAAATAGAGAAGATTCAAAAATAGTGACCGAAAATGTGTACCAATAACAAGGCCCGGTTTACATCACATAGTCCCGTCAAAATAGACATTTCAAATAACGAAAAACGCGTCAAAGTACACTACCTCACAAGTGGTGTGGAAATATATGCATATCATGTAGAACGTGACTCCTTCAACTTTTAGAATCGCGATATCTCAGGAATGGTGATCCTTGGAAAAAAGTATAAGGGCCAGTTTTGTAGATAATTTTAAGATCTATAATTTTTGTCAGGGCTACTTTTTGATGAAACATACCGTTTTCGAAAAAAATCAAAAAAAACTCAAATTTTGACCTTTGACCCCGAATAACTTTTTTAGCACACATGGGATCGATGGGGACTTTTGACACTTTATTTCTAATGGTGTTTCCCAAGGTCTCCACCAAAATTTAGCTCTGTCGGAATTTTCGTTATTTGACCACTATTTTTAGGACTAATTTGACCGAACTATACAGACTTTTCTTTGTGGGCCTCTGTAATTAATAATAAGGGCGACATTCGATAGTTATTATTAATTAATTGCCAGTCCTTTATAAATCTATTAATTTTTCAGTTTGTTATATCACAACACCGGGATACAAAAAAAAATGGCTTGTACCTTTTATTTGACACAGTAGGTTCTATGTATTTTGAATTGCTGAAACTGAATCTGAAGTCCGTTTAGCTTAAACACTCCCAAATTTTGAGTAATTGATAAAAAAATAGCGAAAAATCGCTAAAAATCAGGTTAATGGGAGCAAAAAAATTCTAAAAAAATTTGTTCTGAACTTGATCAAGTGGATATCTGTGTGTATTTTGACGTGCTGAATCCAAATCTGAAGTCTTTTAAGCTGCGTCCCCCCCCCAAGTTTTGCAAAATATCATCAAAACTAGCGAAAAATTACCAAAAATCACATACTAGTGAGCGCAAAAAAATTAAAAAAAAAATTTTCTGAACTTATTTTTCTTATGTACTTTGATATACTAAATTCGAGTCTGAAGTTCCCACAGATTTTGCAAAAAAAACGTAAAAAAATAATTAAAAATGGCAAAAAATCATATTAACGACAGTCAAAAAATTTAGAAATCGGTTTTCTAGATGGGTTCAAGTGTTTTTCTTATAAATTCTGTCGAGTCGAATTTGAATTTAAAGTCTGTTGAGTCTCATTACCCAAAAATTTTACAAAAATCGCAAAATATCCCAAAAAATGGAAATCGCGAATCCCAAAAAATCCTGAATAAATGTCCTGGACATGAATTACTTCCAAATGAATTCGATTGACTCCAACCAGACATTCGTTGATGTTGCTCTTATACTTTTCTTCTCCTGTAGCGAACTATTTTTTCTTCGAATGACCTATGCAGCGGGTTTATCTTTCTCTTCTGTCTATTCTGATTCGTTTCTCTTTTTAGTGTCCAACAGAAATCTGCCATCATATTGATATCCCATCTTCCTTGGTATCGATTCTCTATTTCACTTACATCTTGATAGAATTTTTCTCCTTGGTCTTCACTGTAGTCTCCAAGGTTCTGAGGAAAGCAGTCGAGGTGAGCGTGTTTGAAATTTTCCAACATCTCTTCAACCAAATTTTCGAAGAAAGCTCTTTTCATTTCCTAAAAAGTTCCGAGATATATTCTTGAAATTTTGCTCTGCTGTTTTTTCAACGTCATTGATCCTTGTAATGAAATTTTCGTTTAGAAAAAGAGTACAAATTTGAGGACCATCAAAAATACCTTCTTCCAATTTCGCATTACAGTCACCGTCCGACAAGCCTGATATGAAGAGAAGAGTTCGCTATAAGAGAAGAAAAAGAGCAACATTATAGAAAGCATGGTTCCAGCCAATCCAGTCGAATTTATTTGGAAGTAATTCATATCCGTGACATTTGTTTAAGATTTTTTGGATTTCACAATTTCCATTTTTTTTGTCGTATTTTGCGATTTTTACAAAATTTGGGTAATGAGGCTCGACAGAATTTAGATTGAAATTCGTCTCGACAAAATTTACGAAAAGATCCAATCTAGAAAACCGCTTTCGAAGATTTTGGCGCACACTACATGATTTTTGGCGATTCCTCGCTAGTTTCGGTGATTTGTCGCTATTATTTTGCATTTTTGCAAAATTTGGAGGAATGCAGAGAAAGAATTCATATTTGGATTCAAAAAAACACGAGAAACCCACTTGATCAAATTCAGAACAAATTTTTCCGAATATTTTTGCGATCACTAACGTGATTTTCGGTGATCTTTCAGTATTTTTGGCCAATTACTCAAAATTTTGGAAGTGTTTCAGCTAAACGACGAAAAATACAATGTGACTCAAAATTACAAAATAGTTGCACCACTGCAATTTTATAAACAGATTTCAAATGTTCTTTTTAATTTTTTAAACAAATCTGAATATTTTTCGTTTTCTATGTATTTTTTCCCTGATATGATCAGAGCTGGAGCAAAAAAGCAACACTCCTAAATGACAATATTTAAATAATTTTTCATAGAAACATCAATTCTGCCTTCCGGCGTTTCGTTTTCGATTTGATACCGTCATCTCCATTTTTTTTAAATAGAGCCCTGTCTTAAACAATAATAAGTAGGAATAAACCTTCTAAAGCCACATAATGCTTAAAAACTGAATTTAATGTCTTTTTTGCCGTTTCATAAATTTTTAATTTGAGCCACCTTGTATCTTTCGATATCCTCAACTTGGATTCGATTTTGTTTAACAGACCAATGAAATTTGTTTTTTATATGGAATTTATTGTTCGACTCCCGATACTCAAACTTTTTCAGAATACGTAAAAAAATTAGCAGAAAAATACGACTTAGCGTTAACGCTAGGGAACAACCAGACAAAGGGTCACCACATGGTCCTCAGTTTGAACCAAAAGCAAAAGAGGTACATGAAGAAATCGGACTTGCCGGAAGAATTCATTGAGGTAAGGATTTATTGTCTCTAGACCAGATGATTCGTATTTCTTTCAAAAATATGTATTTATTTAGTCTTCAGTCTGTTTATAACATTTGGTTGTTTTATTATCATCTATCTGCCTATACTGAACATACATACAGGATTGTTCAACTTGAAAGGGGGAGGGTCGATTAGGCCGGTTTTCGTCCCCCTTGATTTTTGGCTAAAAGAATGAAAAAAAATAAATATTATTATTTATATCCAATAACTAACCGATTCCTCCCCAAATGGAACTTTTCCCCCTCCTTCCTAGCCAGGATCAAGGTCAATTAGAGGTCAGGTTGAGAAAAAGTGCATTAAATTAAAGGATCTGGGAGTTTAGGTTTTTAGGTTTCAAGGTCTTTTCAAGGTCAAATTGAGAAAAAGCCGAGCAATCAAGTCCCACCACCTGTCACGCGTGATTTTGGAGTCGCTGGGGTAGAATTCGAGGTTAGTTTGTCTGTATCAAGGTCATTTCAATGTCAAATTGAAAAAACCGAGCATTTAGGTCTAACCGCCTGATGTATAGGTTTTTGGGGGTTTGAATCCGAATCTAAGGTCAATTTGTCTACATCAGGTNTGATTTTGGAGTCGCTGGGGTAGAATTCGAGGTTAGTTTGTCTGTATCAAGGTCATTTCAATGTCAAATTGAAAAAACCGAGCATTTAGGTCTAACCGCCTGATGTATAGGTTTTTGGGGGTTTGAATCCGAATCTAAGGTCAATTTGTCTACATCAGGTCATTTGAGGGTTATTTCAAGGTCATTTAAAAGTCAAACCAAGAAAAAACCGACAAATCGATTACCATTTTTGAAGTCTCCGAGTTTGAATCCAAAATCCTGTATAACAGGTGGTGGTTGGACTTGATTGCTCGGCTTTTTCTCAATTTGACCTTGAAATTACCTTGAAACAACCTTAAAATGGCCTGATACAGACAAACTAACCTCCGCTTCGGACTCAGCGATCCAAAAAACCTAAACTCCGAGATCCTTTAATTTAATGCATTTTGATTTAATGCATTTTTTCTCAATCTGGCCTCTAATTGACCTTGATCCTGACTAAGAAGGAGGGAAGAGGTCCCGTTTAGGGTGAAATTGTTTAGTTACTGGATATAAATAATAAAAAAAAATGTTTTCTTTTGGCCAAAAATGAAGGAGCCGCGCCACGCGCGCCAATATTCGATGGCTAGAAATTGGCCTCAATGATTTGGGATCGAGGGGAATTATCCCTCTTTATCCTGCCTCATCTCGTGTAGGCCTGGACAGTCTTCGTAGGTGGGCCCCATCCGTCGTCTACCCCGACCGCAAATGCGGCCGGTATAGGCGCTTTGTGGGACCTCCTTTTGTCCTGGCTGGGCCCCGCCGGCTAGGGCCCTTTCTTCTACCGCTCTTCTTGCTTCACCGGCTCGTCTGTGCTGAAGAGGGCCGAAACGAGCCTAATTGACCCTCCATCTTTATTGATTCTGAAAACCGATCGAATCATAGTCTTTTCATTGTGACTTTTTTTAATACCTTTGAATGCGGCCATATTTATACAGAGACCACCTCATGAGTTCGTTTTCTCAAATTTTCTGCCACTCCGTTAGTTTCACACGGTTGCATTAAAAAGATAGCAACAGGTTACACCGACAAGCCTGCGCGTACAGATGAGTTCGGAAGTTACTCCGTAACGGCGTAGACATGAGTTTTAATGCAGTTGAAAAAACGAATTCAACTATTTACGTAATTACAACAAAGTTACTTCAGACTAGTATTCTAGGGAACATCTACCTCTAAAAAGTTGATCCACACTTATAATAATTACAATCTGTATAAAAAATGGACTATATTTGTGAAATTTACTGCAAAAAAAATCAAATACCTACCTTTTAAAATATCACAGAAAAAAACAACATTTTAGGTGTACCGCCTAGCAGGCAGCTTCACCATGAAAACGCCAGAACTCGTCAATCTATCTACCAGACTGGACGACATTATGGCCGACATACTGAGGATCAGCAACGTGTAAGACTTTCCGTCGTCTATTACAAGGCTACAGTACAGTAGAATCTATACATTTTCAGCATGGTGCACTCTATAATCGTAGACATAAGGACATACGTAACCCTGTTCTACAAGCTTTGCGAAGAGATCGCGTACCTGGACCTGCTGCAGTCCCTGGCGGAGTGCAGCGTGAGGAACGGGTACGTGAGGCCGAAATTCGGGGACTTCACCGAGGTTACCTTCGCCCGCCACCCCCTGCTGGATTTTCTGCTGTCCACCAAGCCGATTCCGAATTATATAGTAAGTAGTGGTGCCAGTCGGATTATAAAGCCTCGCGGCTTCGCGCATGACGTCACCTCAGTGGTGATCGAATGGTAAAAGCAGTACTAAAAATTTTAAACGTACAGAGGACCCCAAAAAAGTTCGTGTGATCATTCGTTTCCCAGATACAGCTTGCGTAAAAGATTGCTCAAAGCAATTCAAACTTATTGTATGTCTGTACGATTTGAGTATGGCTATTTTTTGTGTAACAGTACTTCTAATTAATTTTTCCAGGCGATTTTCCCCTCGACATAAAGAATTTCCCATGATTTACCGTCATTTCTGCTGACTTCTATAACTACTATTACTGACGTCACCATTGCATGTGCTAATGCCCAGTAACGATGACCAGGTTGTCGTTAGGTGGCAGTTTTACTCTATTTCGGATCGTTCCAGAGTTGCTCCAGCGACTACAACCTCCACATCATAACGGGTCCGAACGGTTCGGGCAAGAGTATATTCATCCGGCAGGTGGTGCTGCTGCAGGTCATGGCCCAGGTGGGGTGTTCCGTGCCCGCGCAGACGGCCATTTTCCGGCCGGCGGACCGGATGTACGCCAGGATCTACCTGGAGGACAACATGGAGTACGGCGCCTCCACCTTCATCTTGGAGGTTTGTAAAAATAATACATTTACATAACTTCTCACTCTATTAGTGGTGTGACATAACCTCAAAGTAACTTTTTTAATTTATATTTTGCATTTTTATTTTTTTAAAGTAATCATAACTTTTTTATTTGAATTTAAAAAAATAATAATATCAAAGATAACTGAAAGTCTTAGAAAAACGTATCGTTCCAGGTCGTAACTGTTTAAAAAAACATACCACTGGTCATGACTCATTCGCTGGTTCTTAGCATTTAGATTTTTGCGACGGGTAAGATGTGCAGGGAATGCGATTCCATGGGCGTATCACTTTAAAAGGTTACAAAATTTGTTAAATATTGAACGACAATTTGGTATGTCTAGATCATCCTAACAAATTTACACCCATCTTGGTATGTCCAAACGCCCAATAGGTAGGTAGGCACTACCACCACCACAGTCACTAACGCTATCACTGATCAAATGTATAACTGATTGTATTACAATTTCATCTCTTTTATCAAGGTCCTACATTCGTTATTTTGTACCTGCCTAAAATTAAATTTACAAAAAATATCACCTGGAAACAAAAAATATGGTGATATAGGAACAAAATTCTACGAAAGATAGTGCTTTTTTCTTGTGGCGCATAAATGGCGAAGTTAACCTAAAAAATTCATAAATGTCATAAAAACGATTTTTTGCAAATAAAAAAAAATTAAACTCCAATCGAAAAAAGTTAAATGAGAAAATTGTAACAGTTCAAAAAAGCCTATCGATTCGTATTTTTCAATATATCGATTGCTATATTACTTTTTGATATATCGAAAATTCCGTCAAAAATCGACCTTTTCTGTTTTTGCTGTATCTCTTATAAATTAAGGTTTTGAAATTTGTTATTTTTTGCTTGCCGAGGTCTACATTTACAACAAGTAGCAAATTTCAAAATAGATATAGCAAAAACAAAAAAGTCAATTTTTGACGGTTTTTTCGATATATCTCGAAAAGTAATATAGCACTCGATATATTTAAAAATGCGGATTGATAGGTTTTTTAATAGCTACAACTTAATCATTTAACTTCTTTCCATTGAAGTTCAAGTTTTTTTTATTAGCGAAAAACCGTTATTTTGACTTTGTGAATTTTTTAGGTTAACTTCGCCGTTTATGCGCCATAGGAAAAAACACTATCTTAGAATTTTTTTTCCTATATCACCATATTTTTTGTTTCCAGGTAGTATTTTTTATAAGCTCTTCTACCTATTGATTGGACTATTTATACCTTCCATCAACTCCATATTTTGTGTATTTGGCTTTTTTTTAGCAATTGCTGTTATACTTTTATTATTGCGACTTTATATTCAATATGTTTTCCATTCAACCATTCTCACAATCTATCCATTGCATACATTTCTCCATGTATGTATGTATGTATGTATGTATGTATGTATGTATGTATGTATGTATGTATGTATGTATGTATGTATGTATGTATGTATGTATGTATGTATTATGTATGTATGTATGTATGTATGTATGTATGTATGTATGTATGTATGTCGGAGGGTGGTGGAATTGTTTTGCCACCGCGGCACTTAGGCCTTATTAGGCCCCTTGTACACCCTCCTTCATTACTCGAGTACCTACTTTTCTTCAAACCATCCTATTTACTACACGGGTGGCTTGGTGGCAAAGTCTCGTACAGTTTATGTATGATAGCATGGTCCCGAGTTACAGAGATTTTCTTTGCTTTATTCTCATTACCGTTTATCGAGGACCACACGCATGCGGCAAATGTTGCCAGGTCTCTGGCAGGCTGCCACAGCCACGTCCCCGAGCCTGCCTTGGGTCACCCATCCAAATTCCAGCCTGCGTCCGTGATGCTTGCCTCGGCAGATCGAAATCCACCGGCCAAGACACCCGGCTAGGCGGTCCCTCCTTTTCTCCATAAAGGTGTTGGCAATATTTCTTTTCGTCGACTATGGCAGGGCGCGTTATCCATGACTATCACTCCACCAGGCTCAATGTAATTCAAAATAGAATTAAACCATTTTTCGACTCATAGTAATCATTTGTCCGTCACGTTTCGAAGGCATGTAAAGCTTTAATATGTGTAATTATTAGTCGACGTCTTTCCCCAAAGAATGTCTTTAATTCCGTGAAGATAGAGTAAATTATTACTTTTAAACTTTATGACAATTTTTTGAAAGTTATTAAACATGATTTAACAGATTTTTAATGCGTGCAATCAATTTTTGTTTGACATTTTTCTTTTAGATTTTTTATTTTTTTATAATCAACGTTATAAACAGTATTTTATACTCTAGTCGAATTAGAGTTAGTTTGAACATGAAAAAATTATTAGCAGACATTTGATTGCACTTTATGATGAGGAAGGGTTGTAGAATGATGATATCAAAAAATTAACTCGAAAGAAGTGACGCTAAGTTGGCAAATTTCAAAGAAGTTGTAAAATTACGTGTTTTTTTTCACTTTTTTTACTGCCCATGAAAATCTAGACAACCTATCGGAAAATTAGAAAGTACCTACCTAAAGTCATTTGTTAGGTAACTGTAAAATAGAGGTCGAACGCGAAAAAATCAGGTTTCGAAAATTGCACATTATTATTGCAAAAAGCGTTGGATGTTGATGAAATTTATGGAAAACACGATCAATCCAATGACCAACATGTGTGCCAAACGCTGATTCGATTGATCGTGAAATTGTTGCTCCAGGTATTTGTTAATTGATTCCGTTCGTTTTTTGCAACTAATTGTTTAATTACTAAACGTTAATTTTCGAAGTTAATATCGTAAACATAGGTTCTAATTGATCCAAAGAAACGCATCGAAGAAGAAAAATTTTAAAAAGTTGAAAACAGAACAGCGTTATAAACAAATTGTCCCAGGGTCAGGCAAAAGTCGCTCGGGAATTCGCTCTTTTTGCATTAAATAGAACTTATTTAGTTACAATATAATCATTACCATGAGTACGAATTATCAAAACTAAAACTAATAATTATCTATATATATTATATCTGCGATATTATTAATTAATTAATTAATGATAATCCTGAGGCCCCTTCACAATCTCTTATTTATAAAAAAAATTATAGAAAAAAAAATCGTATCTTAATCGAGATAAATAAATTAAAATTGATAGTTCAGGTAATAAACGCGCTAGCAGCAGTAAAAGTCAACGTTAATGAACGTCTGCACGCGGAAGTAGGAGCGCCAGGTCCGCGCGTGCGCGTGAACCTCGCTCTCGATCGCGTGCGAGATTTACGACTTGAACGTTTCAAATTCAAAATCTCGCGCGCGACTTAAGGGTTTTGGGAAGTCTTTCAATAGTGAAAATTGGTTTTTATTAGATTTAGAAGTACCAAACCTAAAATGCTTGCTCGATCACAGTACGGAATAAGTATCAATAATAAATAATAGAATAATTTAGAAAAAAAACTACAGACAGTAATTACAACAAACAGCTTAACTAGTTGATTTTAACTACAATATAAAGAGTAGAATGGCCCAAAAAACGATTTCTTTTTCGTGTCTCATGTGAAAATATGTTAGTTTGTCATGTTTTAAGAGCCCCCTCAAAAAATCAGCTCAAAAAAATTTTTTTAGAGGTCGCTCAAGATTTTTAAAAATTTCCAAAATCGTCAAAAATTGAATTTTTTTTTAAATTTTTTCTTGTTATTTTATCATTTTCTAGGTCGAAAAAAATCTCGATTCTGAAAATTTCAAATCGATTTTTTAATTTCTAAAGGTCACTCATAATTATTTTAACATTCAAAGTAGTGTACCTATGTTTTCGAGCTACCTTTAAAAATAAATATCAACGAACTAACAATTGTTTTTTTATTGAATTTGATGAACAAAAGGATATAAATAAATCACGACACTTAAATTTTAAAAAATTAAAAAATTATATTTCATAAGTGCGGTAGTAAATTTTGCTTCGAGAAATTTTTTAAGTGTCTCGTGATTTATTTCTATTCTTTTGTTCATCAAATTCAATAAAAAAAATTATTAGTTCGTTGATATTTATTTTTAGAGGTCGCTCGAAAACACTAGGCACACTACTTTTAAATTAAAAATAATTATGAGTTGACCTTTAGAAATTAAAATATCGATTTGAAATTTTCAGAATCGAGATTTTTTTTCAACCTAGAAAATGATATAACGAGAAAAAATATTTTAAAAAATGCAATTTTTAACGATTTTGGAATTTTAAAAATCTTGAGCGATTTTTTGAGGGGGCTCATAAAACAATATAAACTAACATATTTTCACAAGACACGAAAAAAAGAATCGTTTTTTTTGGGCCACCCTAATAAAGAGGTATTATTTTCTCATAGAACACTTAGCTAAAACCAGGTCTTTAGGTCATATCTTGATATGCAAAATGTGTCGTATTACCGTATGGCGTTTAGGCAACTCTGTCTGATTCAGACTTCCTATTTCATAGTAAATTTCAAAAAATTTGTGCACAGAGTGCTAATAAGTGAACGGACAGCTACGGACATCAGCTATCGATTCATGCAATAAAATATAGATCTCTTTACTGGTCTATTGTTATTTTGTTACACGACCGAGGGCGGCGTTCACGCGCGTGCGCGGGCTCGGCGCTCCTTCTCCCGCGTATAGGCCGTTCATTGACGTAAACTTTTACTGCCGCTAGCGCGCTTATTACCTCATCTATCAATGTGAAACTTTTTGGAAACAAAAGTTTAACCCCTTCTTTAATTATCTCTAAAATCCCGGTCCGATACGTCTAACAATTAATTAACAATTAACATTATGAAAGAAAGTTATCTTGGGAACAAAGAGGCGTAGGTGACATCTCCTTTTTTTAAAGTATCGTAAAAATAAGCTCTATTTAATGCAAAAAAGAACGAATCCCCGAGCGGCTTTTGTCTGATCCCGGGACAATTTGTTTATAATGCCGTTTTACAGGTTCTACTTTTTTAGTTGTAAAGGGCTACTTAATTTCAACTTTTTGATATTTTTCTTTCTCGTTCATAAAGCGCAATAAAATGTCTATTAATCATTTTTTCGAGTTTTTAGGATTCGTGATCTAATTCGACTGGAATATTAGTGAATAAAGGCAATTTAAACCTTTCAAGAATTTAAATTTTCATATAATGTTTCCTCGAAAAACATTATGACAAAATATGAATTATAAAAAATTCTTTTACAATCTGCCGAAATTTTTGCTAAACTTCCGGATATTTTAAATTTTAGGCGTAAATTAAAAAAAACATGGTATCATTCAAAACAGGCATTTATTCAACTACAAACAGAACAACTAACAAAACACCTCTAAAAATAAATTATTCCTTATTACTACATTGCGAATCAAAAAAAAAACTGTACATCCTAGACCTAACAGTCGGGTAATATCACACACCAAGTTGCAAAAAGGAACAAAAATCATTAGTCGAAAGTTTTGGTCTTGTTCAAGATGTACCTGAGCTGGGGCAGGTTGTCGATGAACTCCCTCAGCTTCAACAGACCCCTGGTGGAGTACACCTTAAACTTCTCGAACTCCCTCTTCTGCATCTTATTGGGCAGGAATATATCGAGATTCATTACGTTGACGGCGTTCATGACCAGATCTAAGGGCATCTGGAAGAACGAGGCGCTCTCCTCCAGCGACACGAGCAAGATGGTGGTCAGGAAGGGTTCCAGGTTGACGCAGCACTGGAAGAACTTGTTCTCCACCTGAGTCTTAACCACGAAGTACGCGTTGTTGCAGGTCACTTCCGGAATCTGCAAGACCCTCGAACCCCGCTGGTACGTATCCGGGAATGTAAGGGGTTTCGCCATGAAGGGTCTGTAACGCGCCATATTGTTCAAAATCGTTGCTGGAGGACCTGGTGGGAAGGTGTTTTGATGGTTGGTACTGTTTGGTGTCGGAGGTACCGTCGTTCTGGGTGCAGGAGCGCCTACTGCCGTCGGTTTGGTATTTTTTAACGCTGGTCTAGGCTGGTTCGAATGGAAGATCAACGGGGGAACTTGCAAGCTGTTGGTCGTGGTGCTGGGAAGCGACGGGGTTGACCTCGAATTATTTTGGGTCGCTCCAACTGCAGGATTCGTTTTAGGTGCGACAGTCAATTGTTCCCTTTGCGGAATAGATGCGTCCTTTTTCTTCACGTCGTCTTGAATGTTCACATTCGTTTTGGGGATATTCTGTCTCGTGTTGGTCTGTACTTGGGAGAGTACCACTTTGGGAACCGGTTTTTGTACGAGACCGTCGATTTTGTAATCTTCCGGCCAATTCTCCTCGAAGGCCGTATCGGGAGGGAAAAACTTCTTCACTAACTCCAACTCCACGACGCGTATAGCCTCTCCCTCGTACAAAGTCTTCCTGATGCCTTGAATTTTGCAGTATAGCTTCAGATATGCCAAGTCCCACCCTGACAAGGCCATGGAATGTTCCTCCAGATATTTGCACTCCCCCTCGAAGTAAAAAAGAGGCACGAACTTCTTTTTTTCGTGCCAGATGTACGGGACGCAGTTCTGGGTGGCTATTTTGATGAATCCGCATCGATTTTGAGGTACAGACACCCTTTCTACGAGTCTTAGATGGCAAAAATTGAGGAAATTGTACGTCTCCGTGATATCCTTTAAGGATACTATGCCGTCTCCCACGGCGAACTCTAGTCTTCCGTAGAAATTATCGCAGTGTCTAAAGTTAATCTCGTTCAACAGCTGCGCTTCCGCCGACGTGGCGTGGAGGATCTTCACGCGAAAGCAGCTGCGGATTTCGTCGGTGAAGACGTTTTTGTATCTGACGAAGATCCTATTGTCGGCCATACGCAAGGAAATGTATTTTTCTCCGGACCTGATTAGATATGGAATAGCTGTGTTTGCGATCTCCGCCCAACCGAATTGACCTTGAAGGGAAGTCCAGTCTTCTGATTTGACTTCAGCGACGGGTTTTTGTTGGGGGGATGGAAAATTCAGAGCCGTGGAAATATTTTTCAGCTGCACCATCTTCTTCTCGTTGTCTGACCTGATCACATTCGCCATGGCCTCTATCTCTTTGTCAATCGACTCGTGCTTCGGCGGTTTCTTCACCTACGAGGAAATACTTTTAAAATTTATAATAGAAAAACAACTTACAAGTAGTTACCTTTTCTTTATTGACGTCAGTCCCATTTCGATTTTTGCCCCTTTCTTGTGGCCTCTGATTGTCACTATTCCTCTTCCCCTTTTCAGAATTTTGTTTGTGACGTGCATATGGCTTGTTCGCTTGCTGTTCTTGCACGCCATTTACTTTGTTTTCCTTACTTTTATTTTGCTGGAACCAAAAGAATTATTTGTCTACCGGACAGACACGTTAAGACCAAACACAAAATTAACATGTACATAACTTCAACAACGTTATTTGTCGGTATATCAATTTTACTTTTATACTGAGAAATGTTTTCAAAAGGTGGGTGTTAGATATTTGGACAGAAGCTTTCTGAGGATTCTAGTGATATAAAGTTTGGAAGATCTTCTCCAATAACAAGGGACATACGACCAAAAGAATGAACCATAAGCGAAATGTGACAAAAACTTAGATGCTTAAGAACTAACAATAATCTCCTTCTGACATTGATTTATAGTGGATTCATATGGTCGCGCTTGCTTTATAGTCCAAGCAAATTACACTTGGAGAAAAAAAAAATTGTTACTTGGACTTTTATAAGTGGAAATAATAAAAGGGCTTATAATAAACCTAAAAAAACACTTTTTTTTCAAAGAAAAATTCTACTTAAAAAAATCATCGTACAGAGTTCTGCGGGTAATAATTTTTTCGTTGTGACATGCTTTTTTGGTGAAATAAAAAAATCTGTAATAACAGTTCAAAAACATACTCAAAATGCAAAAAAAAATAAAAAATGACTTGCAACTATGAATTTTTCAGTTATTGTTGATAATTGCTTTAAATTAAAAAAATACCGAAAAAAATAAAAAAGAACTGTCTTGATTGTTTGACCCAAAACTTTATTTTTGTACAGTATTGCTATAAACATCTAAGTCGAATTACAAATGCACAAATGATAAATTGTCTCTGGATGATTTGAGATTTCAGCAAAACAAAGTATTAACTGCGAAGTCTACTGTTGACGCAAAATCCGAGAACTCGAAATTTTGCAAAATCGTTTTAATTTTTTTTCTGGCTTTATTTGGAAACGAATTTTAAATAAATTGCATATTTACATTGCCACTTTTTTCGCTCTATCCAATGGCGTCAACATTTTTGCAATCCGACGTTTCGTCTTCGAGGGACCATCATCAGATTAATTTTTTTAAATATATGACAAAATCTAGTCATTTTTAATTCTGTATTAGATGATATTACCATTGTAATCGCTTAAAAAGGTTTTTAGCTATCATTAAAAATTTTTCCTGAGAACGGCTCTGAACGCTTTCAAAATACGTGCATCTATTGGAGGAGAGAGAGAAAGAGAGAGAGAGAGAGAGGAGAGAATAAAAGTCAATACAGCACAAAATATCCAACAATTTTTTTTAATCCATAAATTAAAAATTTGTACCTAATAAAAAAATAATATCCTCTAATTCAGAATTAAAAATGACTAGATTTTGTCATCAAAATAGCAGCGGCGTATTTAAAAAAATTAACCCGATGATGGCCCCTCGAAGACGAAACGTCGGATTGCAGAAATGTTGACGCTATTGTATAGAGCGAAAAAGTGGCATTATAAATATGTAATTTATTTTAAAATTAGTTTTCAACTAAAGCCAGAAAAAAATTAAACAATTTTGCAAAATTTAGGGGTTTTCCGGATATCTCCGGAACTACCCGAAATTTTAAAACTTTCTAAACAGCATATTGTTAGGTATAAAAAAAACTACTTTTTTCTAATCTGAGCCACCCCGTATCTCTTATCGTTTCCTAGATCCTAATGCTATCCCATCCTTATCTTGGACACACTGTATATCTATGAATTCATCAAACTTTAAAAAAAATAAGTGCACACTAATCGATCCTACGGAAAAAAAAATATTATTTATTTTATTTACTCACTATTCGACTTATGTTATAGCAATACTGTATAAAAATAGTTTTGGGTCAAACAATGAATTTTTTTTGTATTTTTTCCGTACAATTGAATAGTGTAATCAGTTTTTGATTTTTTTAAATTTAAAACAAATTATCAACAATTACTGAAAAATTCATTGCTGCAAGTCATTTTTTACTTTTTTGCCAAAAGTGTTTGGCATGTCAAAACGAAGAAAATGATTCCCCACAGAACTCTGTACGATGATTTTTTAAAGTAGAATTTTTCTTTGAAAAAAGTGTTTCAGGCCGAAAAAAATGTTTCGTCAAAATTAAATTATTTTTGCGGAAATGAGAAATAAAAACGAAAAATCAGAAAAAACTTGTTTTTCGCATTTTTCTCAGAAATTTTGAGGTTATGTTAAAAAATTACCTCTACAAAAGTTGTAGATTTTTGCATGATTTACAACTTTTGTATTACATACTTTTTTGTTTTTTTCGTTTATTATAAGCCCCTTTACCATTTCCACTTACAAAAGTCCAGATTTTGATCGGTCTATTACTATCAACGACAGATCCTTATAGTCAGCAATCCATGCGATTTAAAAATTATCCAACTGATAAAGATCTCCGAAATTAACTGAAAATATTGCTTTAAAATAGCACGAAAAATTCCTAAATGTTGGTCCACACCATTTTTCCCAAAATAAAAGTAAAAAGGATGTTAGAAGAATAAGTTTTGAAGAAAAATATTTTTCACTAAAACATGATGGACTAAGTTCCTTAAAGAATTTAAATTTTTTTGTAAAAAAAAAAATCAAAAAATCATGTTTTTTGGAAAAAACTAAATTTGACTAAAAAAAAATTATTTATAAAATATTTTTTTGGGCTGTGTGAAAAATAAGTTTTGTGTTAAAAAAAATTTATTTTGAAAATTATTCCAAAATCTTTTTTTACGAAAAACTATTTTTGACTGAAAAAAAAAATATTACAAAAAAACTTTTTTTTTCAGAAAAAACAAGTTTATAAAAATATAAAAGGTACATTACAATAAGTAAATGTACGAGTATTTTTCTATAGTAGAAAAATGGTAATAATATTAACAGGATTAATGGTTAAAAAATTATTAACCTGACAAATAGAAAGTAATAGTAATTTCTGGAATGATCTATACACAAAAATCCAGAAAAATAACAAAATTCAAACAACCAGACCGTACAAAAAAGAGTACTAGGTATATGAAATTAACTTTACTAAAACTGATTAAACTAATTACAAAAAAATTGCGGATTTCTACTAACCACTTTTTTAGGTAATCCTCTGTATAACTAACTTTTTCGGCTTTTTCCCGAAACTAACTTTTTAATTGCTATTTGCAATCAACGTTTACGAGTAATTACGGACAGACTGATTTTGTTTCACGCGATTAAACCGTGATGAACTATTTTGTCGAATTCTGATAAAAACTCGGAGCAATCACGAACGATATAACTTGTAGATTTATATCAGTTTATATCCCGTACATCGGATGATAACTAACTTGGATACTTGTCGATGAGAAAACTGATTTTCGTCCTGAAAAATCCTTTCTTTTATATACAATTTTGAGGTCCTTAAGGGTGTTTTTCCCTAAAATATTACGCATTTAGGAATCGTGACATCATGTTTCGCAACATTTCGTCATATTTCATCATTATTCTAGAACATTCTAGAAGAATTTTTCGAAATTAAGAAAAGTAAACTGAGGGTTTCGATGATTAATTCTAATTGGTTCGCGGCTTGATATAAATGTAAAAGTGGTATAAAAGCTTACGACGCGATTTTGTTCTGTTCATTTTCATAGTAGCCTTCAGGTCTACAACAAATAGACCAGGGCAGGGCGAATCTGTTTTGAATGGATGTGAGACGGGGCAAGCAATTTTTTTCTGGATTACCTTTGGACAACTTACATAATAAAAGTGTAGATCCCTAAATCTGAGCGAGGCTCGGAAGATTTTCAAAATTGCAAAAATGTTTAAACATTTTTAAAAAATACCTATTTTATCAGAGTTTTTTACTTACGTCTTTGGAACCTATGCATTTTGGAAGAATATTGAAAAGGAAAAAAGGTTTAGAATTGAATTTTGCACAATATACTGTAAGTTAAAAATGTTTAAATTTATACTATCGATATTGCAAAATAACAATAATTGATGAAAAATAGGCAAAATAATCAAGTTTATCGGATGATTTTTTAAAAATATTTTAATTGCTCCGAGGGCATTCTAATTTTGGTAAAAAAAACCTTAGAATATAATAAAACAACAAACCAAATTTCATTAAAATCGGTTCTATAGTTTTCGCAAAATAATTTTTTGAACAAAATTTAAAAAATTTCGAATTTTCAAAATGTTGCACAGTCTCAAATATATGAACATTTTTTAACATCGAAAAGACCGCTTAACCTTTCAAATGGTTTTTGAAAAATTGAAATCGGTTGATTAGGATGGCCACAGAAAATTTTTAAAGTTAACCCTGTTTTTTATTTTTAATCAATTAGATTAATTTATCAATTTGCAACTTAGTTTTTTTCAAAAATTATAATTTTAAAGTACTATTTTTTCTTAATTTTATCTGTATTTAACAAAGAAATTAATTTCCAAATCAAAAATATATATTTTTAATTTGTTTAAACACAAATTATTTAAATAAATGTAATAATTATAACTAAATACTTACATTCATATTCAGTGTTCAAATATATACGTAAACAAATTTTTTCATTGAAATAATGCAACGGTAAAATATATAAAATAATATATAAATAATAAACTTTGTTTATAACAAAATATGTACGAATTACGATATTCGAATTCCTTGGCTCGCGAGACATCGGATTAAGAAAAAGATCGAAATTGGTCCATTAGAAGCCGAGATAATGCAAATTTTTTCGTACCTTCGCATTTTGAACCTCCGAATTCAGTCTCGGAGCGAAAGTCCCCTCCCCCACTTTTTTGAGTCACTTTTTGCGCATGCGAGCGACAGCTTTCCGCTGATTTATCTATGTTGCCGATAACTTATGGATATGAAAATTTTTTCCAGCTTAGAACTCGGAAAAACGAAGCCACTGGATCAAAGATTATTGCTAAATTGTTTATAAATTGACGGTAAATGCCGATAAACTTTGACCGCTTATATTCGAGAACCAATAAACAGTTTATTTATTTTTTTAAAGAAGTGTCTTTCCCAGTACTTTAAAATTATAATTTTTGACAAAAAGTAAATTGCAAATTGATAAATGTAATCTAATTGTTTTAAAAAAAAGAGTGTTAACTTTAAAAATTTTCTGTGGCCGTCCTAATCAACCGATTTCAATTTTTCAAAAACTATTTGAAAGGTTGAGCGGTCTTTTCTATGTGAAAAAATTTTCAAGTATCTAGATGCTTTATTTGAGGCCGTGCAACATTTTGAAAATTCGAAAATTTAAAAAAAATTTTTTCAAAAAATTATTTTGCGAAAACCATAGGGGGTCATCCATAAATTACGTAAGGGTAGTTTTTCACATTTTCAACTCCCCCCTCCCCCCATGTAAAGAAACCGTAAGATTTTTCATAACCCCCCTCCCCCTCCCCCACCTTACGTAATACATTACATGATTCAATTAATTTTTTTTTATTATAAAAAAGCTTTACAACTTCTAATTATAACATTTATTAATATATTTGTTATATTATAAATACATATATACTAAGAAAAATAGAAAAATTAATGTAGATTATTTTATTACTTAAGAATTTCATTCCCCCTCCTCCCCCCCAAGTAAGGAATGATAAGAAAATGTTGAGCCCCCCCTCCCCATTGAACCCTTACGTAATTTATGGATGACCCCTAGAACCGATTTTAATGAAATTTGGTGTGTTGTTTTATTATACTCTAAAGTTGTTTTTACCAAAATTAGAATGCCTTCGGAGCAATTAAAATATTTAAAAAAAATTATCCAAAAAATTTGATTATCTTGCTTTTTTTCAACAATTATTGCTATTTTAAAACATCGGTAATAAATTTAAACATTTTTAACTTACAGCATATTGTGCAAAATTCAATTTTAAAACTCTTTTCCTCTTCAATATTCTTTCAAAATGCATGGTTCCAAGATATAAGTAAAAAACTTGGATAAAATAGGTATTTTTTTAAATTAACATTCTTGCAATTTTGAGAATGTTCTGACATCGCCCAGATCTAGGGATCTACATTTTTATTATGTAAGTTGCACTACTTGCCCCCTCTTACATTCAAAAAGTGGGATATTTCGACAGATCCGCTCTGGTCTATAAGGGCGACAAAACTTTACTTGAATATCCCTAAACATTTTAGATGAAAGAGCTAAAGTACATCATGATGACGATGACAGAGAATTCGTTGGTGATAATAGACGAAATCTGCCGTTCTACATCTCTAGAAGAGGGCACGGCTCTCGCAATAGCGATTGTAGAAAAACTAGCACAATCCTCAGCATTTATATACGTCACCACGCATTTCACGCTGCTGACAAAGCTCTACGATATGTACCTGAACGTAAAAGTGTAAGTATAGCCCTTAAAGAGTTAAAAATGTTATAAAAAATTGTTTTTAGTTGGCACTTGGAGACCATTCCTTCAGGGGAAGATCCTAAAACCTTCAAATTGGACTTTAAACACAACCTGATACCTGGCGTGACAAATGTTAAACGCTATGGCGTCTACATCGTGCGCAACATTTGGCCTAACAGTATCCTCAGATATGTCGACGCTCTGTTGGACAAGATCTCGAAAAAACCAAAGGTAGAAATACTTGTTCGATTACACTGATAATACGATAATTAAATCCTTACAGGACCCGAAAATTGTTGCCCTAGATGAAAAAGTTCGCCTCAAATACAAGATCGAATCCCAGTTCCGAAAGCTGAAGTCCCAACGTAAACTAACCATTTCAGAAGTAAATAAACTGTTGAATCAATACCAGAACGAGATGGGAAAGCTCGATTTCCACATCAACGTGGTACCTCTACGGTCAAACTTCACAGGGAACGCCGTACAACAATTGCCAATGATTGAACATTCCGTCTTTGGTGATATACGAGAAGATCTACGAATGTCGAATGCTATGAGACAGCAATTCACTCCAGAACCTTCTTTGTCCAGTCAAACGTCTGTCTTAGGAACACAAAGGGCAGTGGAGAGGATGCAGGCGGTATTCACACCAGAACCGTCGCAACAGATCCATTACACAAACTGTATGGAGCAAAGCTGTCCCAACCTAAACTTCTACCGTACAAATGACTTCAACGACGGCGTTTACGAAGGATACCAGAACCATTCCAACATAGACGACGTTAATTACGAAAATATGTCCAGGTTCATAGCAGAAAATTCAGAGAACTTCCACAAATTGATCCCAGAAATCCATTTAAGTTGTTCGGAGACACCAAAGCTACCAGAAGAAAACTCGAACCGATCACCAAGTTTAGGAGACATGAACGACATCCGGTTTTCCTTGCCTCTTCAAAACAACGCCACCAAAACCTCAACTCCCATCGTACGTAGAGCGCCTTTGTTGTTGAGGAGCGCTTCGCCGTTGGTACACATCTACGGAAACGACAGACGAAACTTCTCGACATCTTCGAACACCAACGACAGCCGCAAGAACCTCAGTACGTTTATCCCAGAGCAAATCGCACTGGAAGGTTACGATCTGGAATCCATCCAGGACGATTTGGAGGCCTGCAGTCGGATTTTTGGAGAGGAAGACGACGGTTTCGAGGAGGAGGTCCTAAATACGACTTACAAGTCGATATCTACTAGCTGCAGTGAGACCAAAGAGAAAATTGGACAGGTGCCGCAGAAGGAAAAGTTTCCACACATTGTGCCGGTTGTGGAAGTGGTGGAAGGACCAAATAACACCACTCTGTCTTTCGGCGAGGATAATTTCAAGGACATACCAGAAGATAATGGCGGTGTGAGCCAAAGGAAGGATCCGGTCGCTCAAAGGAAGATCAACGTCATTTCTAATATCCTCATAGCTCCAAGAGAACCAGTTTGTCTAAGGAAAGAAGAAGGGGACATTTCCAAACAAGAAAATAAACTAGCTGAGGTTTATTGTAATAACAACTGCTTCACAAATGATGGTGTTAACGAAAACCCCTTCAGGGAAGAATTAGTGAGAGTCAATCCAGAGAAACAGCAAACCGTTGGGAACTTGTACAAGACATTTGACAGCACATTCGACGCAGCTCACAGCGTCGAAGATACGGTCCGATCTCAACAATTAAACGAAACATTTATGAGTTTCGTCGAAGAAAATGAAGATATTTTATATTCGTGCGAGTCTAGCTTTGAAATTGAACCGCAACCGGAAAGATCCAACTGTCCCTCGAGCGGATACGAGATATCCGCAATAAATGATCCAAGCAAGTTCGTCACATCACCATCGGATGATAAAACCGCAACCAAGGAAATCAGCGTGGAGAAAAACCAAGAAAAGTGTTTCCAAGTCGTAAATGGACAAGAAAAATTGAGTCCAAACAAAACAGAGCTGACCAGCATATCCCACGCGTCCAAACTGAGGAAACTGGACCAGAGCGGTTCCTCCGACTCCAGCCAGCACGAAGAAAGTGGTGACAAGAAAACGTTTTGCGATAAAACCATGACGAGTTTATCGAGCGCTTCCAAAAAGAGGAACTTGGATCAAGTAACCACTGATTCGACAAGCGCCAATGAGAAGTCGGATAATAAAACGAAAGAGTCGGATAAATCGGAGGATTCCAGCAGCTTGAAGGAAAGCGACGAAGGCGGTAGATCCGCCGCCAAAGCACCGAAAAGGAAATTCTCCAAGCCAAGAAACGTAGAAGGGCAGAGTACCAGCACGGACGGCAAAATTGTGAAGAAACGCACCGTTTACAAGAAAAAATTCAAACCGCCCCTCAAGCTAAGCGCGAGGGAGATCAGGGAAGAATTCAATGAGCAAGACAGAAGAATGTTGGAAACCAGCCCCAACTCCTCCAACTTCTCGAAATACCTGCAACAGCTCATCAACAGACCCACAGTGCGCCAGATCCAGAAGAGCACCCACGTGGCGACAATCAGAAAAACCGAAGACGGCGTAGAGGTCATCCCCGCGAAATCTCCGGTGAAAAAAAGGAAGGCGTCGCCCTGGAGGAATCAGTTCTTTAACAACAACTTCAACTTAACCATATTCAGCGACAAGAACGCCCTGCCGTTCGAGAGCTACCTGAAATCCAACGAGAAGGACTACAACACCTTCAGCTTCAGCTTCAACAAGAACCAGGACGAGGGGGGCAGGTTCGAGTTCGCGCCTACGGTGTCCAACGTTGGCGAGTACACAAGCAACAGCGTCACCAAACGGTTTGCGAGGACCGCATCGGAGACGACTTGTAGTAACCAGCAGCTGTCCGGGAACGTGGGGGAGATCCAGAACATTACATTCCAGGTGTCGCAACGAGGAGAGAGTCAGACTTTGACGCCGGACGGGTTCTACAAGCAGAACAAGGACGATATTAAGAGGATTGTCGATAAGTACCTGCAGGGCAGTGCCGAGGAGGAGAAACCTGGAAATACTGGCGGCAGGAGGAGGAGTATCTTCGACACCAGCGACATCGATCTAGACGATTTAAACATATGAAGATAAGTTTAAATTAAAGTTAAGTTCAATTTTTTGAAGTTAATTTTTTCATTCGTTTAATAGTTACTTTCGTTGTATTGTTTTTTTTACGCATAGAGGCGTAAATAAATGTATTTGACATATGAACTGCAGTTTCGGATTTCAATTGTTTGGTATCATGGAATCAGTGGCGGCTCGTGAAGGAGGACTCTGGGACTCCGCCCCCCCCCCCCAGATATTTTCAAACTATAAACTTAAAATAATGTATTTATTTAAATCAATAAGAAATCTAAATAGCATGCATTCAATATCTCTTGGATGTTAGGTTGGTTGCATAAAGTGCATGTACTCCGTGAACGTAGCTCAGATTTATGCCATCTGCCATCTATGATCATACCAAAGAGTTTAATATGTTTAACCGCGCGCGCAATCCCCACTCTTTGTTTTGGGACTCCATGAGGCAGTAACCCGTATCACTGAAGTGTGGTTATATGTGTTTTGTTTTTGCTTTGGCGCTTTTTAAAACATTATATTTTATAAGTTTAAGTTTAAAATGAGGGTTTGTGAAATAAAAAACTTGTTATTAGTAATTTAAGATTAGAGGAAAAAGTCGAATTGAAAAATAACGGACGTCCAACGCCAGTGTTGAATTTAGTTGAGGTGCAGAAAGAGTGCAAAAAGTGGGCCGGCTTTCGCAAATTTGATAAAAACATTTATGATAAGGCCCTGTGGTTGTATGGTTGTGACCAAACAAATAGATTTTTTTGTTTTGTATGTTTATTGTTTGGAGGAGGCGAAGAAAACTAGACGAAAACTGGAGTTTCTGACTTGAAACATTTAGAAATTAAAATTAAGAAACATGAATATTCTCCTAAACACAAAAATAAGTTGGTGAGTTTTTTGCTTTTAGGAAAAGTAAATATTGCTTCTTGTTTAAATAGTGCTTATGCAGAACAAATAAATAGTAAATAGTCATAACGAAACAGTTAAGAAAAATCGATTGCTTCTTTCAAAAATTTTAAATATCTTAAAACTATGTGGTACATGTAACCTTTCTCTTCGTGGACATAATAAAAAAAGTGACTCGGTAAACAAAGGGGTATTTTTAGAACTGATAGACTATAGTGCAAAAATTGATCCCGTTTTAGATAAACATCTTAGTGATGCCCATGTTTTTAAAGGAACTTCAAAAACTATACAGAATGAACTATTACAGTAATCTACATAATTATATCCTAACTGGGTTGGTTGATCGATTATCCACTTCAGCCCCCACACGTTGGAATTTTATTTCTCACATTGTATCTAAGTAGCTACTGTACACACTGACAGTATTCATTTTGGGGTACTTGCAAAACACAATGACCTTCAAATTTCTTAAAATTTTTCACCTGCGGCGCTACCCCCACACCCCCCGCAGCTCTTATGATGTACGTCCTTTTTTCAAAATGCGCCCCCCCTGTATTCAAACCCACGGGCCGCCACTGCATGGAATCTACTCGTATAAGAAATAGGAAATTGGTTGGACGGGGGCAGTTTTAAACAGTTCTGTTACTAACTTAATGCCGCTTGTAGACCGGTCCTGGCTCTTCAGGTTTTTGAGTTATTTTGAAAAAAATTAAATGTGGCGTTTTCGAAAATCGTGTGTAACTTTTTTATTTAGAGGAATTTTTAAAATCTGAAAGCACTGTTTCACAGCAAGTTTTCTCGAGTAATTTCACTGTACAGGGTGTCCCACTAAGGCCGGCAAGGTACGATATTAGAGAAAGTATAGGCCCTAGAGCAAGGGTCGGCAACTGGCGGACCGCGGTCCAGGTCCGGACCGCGGAAGGTAAAATACTGGACCGCCAAAAATTCTTTGAAAGTATTAATTACTCAAATAAATTATTTAAAAAATGTTTTTTACGTTTAAGTGCCAATCTTATCATTTTTTCTAGTATTTTACAATTGTGAGAGTATTTTGAGTTCTTAATTAGTAAGCAGATTAAATTTGAGTCCAAATTAAAATAAAAAATAAGGAATATGAATTTTTTTCTGGACCGCGTTAAAAATTTTCAAAAGTATCCGGACCCCACCTAAAATTACTTGCCGACCCCTGCCCTAGAACTTCGGGGAAAAACATTATTTTAATAAATCGACCAAGATAAATCGCTGGGAATAGTTTTTAAGTTCTCAGCTCGGCCGCTAGGGGGCGCAATCTACATAGACTAGACGGTATCTGTTTTGGTTTGGGTGAATCTTATATCCACCGTGATTTTTGGCTTTTTGGCTTTCAAATATCACTAGAAATGAAAATTTTTCTATGCGCATAAAAAAAACGTGGGCTCAACTTTTGGCGACACAAAATGTTAAAAAAATTCGAAAAATTTCACATTTTTCTTCCTATTTAATTATGTATCTTTTCAATAGTTGATTTTAGGCGAAAATAGAAGAGGAAAAAAATGTTTGTAATTAAATTGTTTACAAAACATGACTAGTTACAAATCGAATGGATCATGATTATTATGGTAAAAATCGAAAAAATGGGGTTAAAAACAATATTTTTTAGGGATTTTTTTTGGGGTATTTAAATTGGGTATAGGACCTTTATACTTGGCTCAAGAAAACTTCATGTTAAGTAGAATCATCACACCAAATTTCATCAAAATCGGTTCTATAGATTTTGCATAATAATTTTGCAACCCAGATTTTGAAAAAAAATCTGCAAATTTTCAAAATTTTGCACAGCAAAAACCAAGGCCCTTAGATACTTGAAAATTTAATCACATATAGAAGGGCTCACAAGCTTTCAAACTTTTTTTGAAAAATTCGAATCCATCAATTAGGAGAGCTCTGGCGCTTGTTTAAACATTGGTCGAATTTTTGTACTGATAAACAATTAGAGTAACTTTGTAAATATTCAACCAAATCAAATTTTTTAAAGCAGGTTTTAAAAGTTATTGATTTTTTATAATTAATTTATTAATTTAATCATAATTTCTTTTGTGATTAAAGTATAAATCAAATATTATTTATTGTTTAAAATATAGCAAATGAGAAATTAACTCATTATATTACTAATTTTCGTCATATTTTGAAAATAATTGTTGTTTAAACAATTTCAGAATATTTAAATAAATTTGTTTTTGATTTTTGATAAACAGATACAGGGTCGGAAAGTCCCCATGGTTCATCGGCCGTTACGTGAGAGCGACAACGTAAGTCATAGAAATCCGTGCCATAAAGATGGCAATAATGAAGGCGTCTAATAGTCACCGCCCATTTCGCCCTTCCACAAATAAGAAGTGGATTTTATTTGTGGAAGGGCGAAATGGGCGGTGGCTATTAGACGCCTTCATTACAGCCATCTTCCTCTATGGCACGGATTTCTATGACTTACTTTGTCGCTCTCACGTAACGGCCGATGAACCATGGGGACTTTCCGACCCTGTATAAGTTTATGCACTTTTGATACAATAGAAAAATAAAGTTGATAAGTAAAGGAAGTTTATAGATAAATAACTATCGAACTGTTGAAAGACCAATAATTATTATTAATGATAGGTATTTGAAAATACGCTAAAATTTAAAAAAAATCATCAAAATCGAACCTAGATGGTGAAATATTAAAAATTTTTTATCGCGTCACGGTTTTTAACTCGCCGATTCAATTTCGAGCAGGCCGAAGCGGCCGTGCTCTCTGCTTCCCCCACCACCACCACCCGTACGATTTTCTTGAATTTCTCGCTTGCATAAATAACTTTAAACACGTTTTAAAGTAGGTTGCCAATTAAGAAAAGTATTGTAATCTTAGACCTGCTAAGTAGTTATTCGGAATACCAAAGGTATTTTTCGAAAAATTAGCCCGGATGTTCCAGTACATTTAGTGTAAATGACGGTTAACTTTGATCGGCTATAACTACGTAACTAATTGACCAAGCGATCTGCTTTTTTTTTAAAGAAGCGTATTTCCAAGGACTTTTAATACCTGCTTTAAAAAATTTGATTTAGTAGAATATTCACAAAGTTATTCTAAAAAAAAATAGGGGTTTCCATTTAAAAATTTTGAGTTTTCCATATTTTCTGAACTTCATATTCGATAACTTTTTTTTAACCACCCTGTAAATATTTTTTAATTTAATCATGAAAACATGAATTTCGTAGAATGCATTGATGAACACAAACTAATAAAACTTGATTATCATAATATAACTATTTTTTAAAAGCAAGCGAAAGTGGCATAATTCTGTAAATTCAAAATTTGTGCAAAAATTATTTATTTTATTGATTTCTGATGACATATTCGTATTCCTCTCGTTTTTCTATATCTAATTAAAAAAAATTGTTTATAGAGAAAATGTTAAAAAATTTTAAAAAAATTATAAATGGTTATAAAAATGAAAAAATTGGTATTTTTATTATCGATCATTGTTTATTATGACAACAAGTATCTAAAAAATGTGTGCCCTTTCTAAACCTTAATTTAAACCCACGTACAGTGTGTCCAAGATAAGGATGGAATATCATTAGGATCTAGGAAACAGTAAGAGATACGGGGTGGCCCAAATTAGAAAAAAGTTGTTTTTTTATACTCAACAGTATAAAAGTCACAAAAATATTCAACAATTTTTATTACTACTATTATCAATATTGATTAGAAATAATAAAACATTTCATAAATTCGTATTATTTTTTTATTAAGTTTTTAACTTTTTTAAATTATTGATTAAAAAAAATTGTTGAATATTTTGTGGCGTATTGACTTTTGTACTGTTATCACTTCCTCCAATAGATATTTTGAAAGCGTTCAAAGACGTACTCGGGGAAAAAATTTAAATGACAGCTTCAGCAAACTACCTTTTTAAGCGATTACAATACTAATACCATCTAATTCAGAATTAAAAATGACTAGATTTTGTCATACACAGCAGCGACGGATTAAAAAAAATTAACCTCATGATTGCCCCTCGAATACGAAACGTCGGATTGCAAAAATGTTGACGCCATTGGATAGAGCTAAAAATGTGGCAATGTAAATCTGCAATTTATTTTAAAATTCGTTTTCAAATAAAGCCAGAAAAAAATAAAACGATTTCGCAAAATTTTAGGTTTTTCCGGATATCTCTGGAACTACCCGGAATTTTTAAACTTTCTAAACGGTATATTGTGGGTAAAAAAAACACAACTTTTTTCTAATTTGAGCCACCCCGTATCTCTTACCGTTTCCTAGATTCTAATGATATCCCATCCTTATCTTGGACACACTGTATGTTTAGATTTTCGAATGATAAGTAAGAAAAAATTTCAAAGACTGCGTCAAAAATCAATATTTTAATATTTTTAATAAATCTGGCAACACCGCATCATTTTTCGCAACTATTATAGAAGTTTCAAATTTTTGCAAAAGCTTATCATTAATCTCATGGCGTTGTAATAGTAATGGCCTCGTGTTTATGAAAAAAAAGCCCCATTAATAGTCTATGAATCTCCATTAGGAAAATATTTTCATTTGTTTCAAACTGTTCCAAGATACCAATATATTCATCACCAAAATGGTCCACACTGTATATGTATTTAGGTTGTGTCTCATAACTAGATAACAGAAATGTTAGGGCCGCTGTAAGATGATAGGTACAGGGTATATCCTTTACATTATAGCAATATACAGGGTTACAACTTTTTAAATATCCTATACAGGTAGGTATCTTTCTCATTTTAAAAGCTGCAGAAATTGTTAAATGGGCAAAAATGTGCAGAATTTTTTGGCGATCACGGAATCCTTTTTAAATTTACAAAATTCCGAATATTTTCGAAGATATTCGAAGAAAACCGATTTTATGCTCTTTCTTTTTTTAGTCGTATTTCACTTGGTTTTAAAAATGTTAAGACAAAAATGTGTAGTCTGATATTAAATAAGGTGCGGAATAGATTTTTGCTGTCAGTACTGACGTATCTCTAAAAGTGTGCTGAGCGGTAGTTAATTTTTGTTTTTCTTGTTCTTCTGAAGAGGATTGATTCAAGTTTCTAAAACCCACCCTTGTGATCATTAGTTCATGAGATATCGATGATCAAAAAAAAAAAGGTGACCTCACTCAATATCTAATATTAGTCCAGGAAAAATAAAGTACAATAAAATTTCCAGAAAGCATTAAATCGGTTTTGGATTTATCAATTTTAATTGTAACAAATTTGCGAGCTTCTACAAATAATGTTAATTTCACTTTACAAGCAATTTCGGTACTAACTCCTTGTATAAATAAATTTGTATTTGATTTTAAAAATTTCTGTTAGATTCGTACATTATATCAACCTTGTGACATACTAGATGACACAGAAAACTTATTTAACTCTTCCCCGTCTCTCTATTTAGGCCAGGAAAATAAGCTGGAAAATGACCATTTCGCGACTTTTTGTTTCGGCAAGTTGAATTTATCACTATAGATGCTAAATATTATGTACAATAACATATTCGTTTCAAGTCATAATACTGGGGGGAAGATAATTTTTACGTAAATTCACATTTTTCACTTATAACTTTTTTTCGTTCATTTCCACGAGAAAACAGTAGTTTTTTTCGTCTTCAAAAGACCTACAAAACTAGCCCCCAAACGTAAAAAAATATTGATTAGATCAAAAGTTATAAACAGAAGAAGTTATTTATGACTTTTGAATTAAACATTTATAAACTGCGTTATTATTACCAGAATGTTGTGGCATCGCATCCTCTCATTCCTAATCACTGTCTAATAACTCACACGAAATCTGGAATCGGTAAGTTGAATAGTTTACAAGTAATGGCCTTATAAACAAATTAACTAATTATTAGTCTGGACGATCTCGAGGATCTTCCACAATTGCACTGATTTTTTTCATTATAATAATACATTGAAATCTATCATTTTTTTTAAATTTCAAATTTGCAACCTGGAATTTTTTAAATTTGTTAGCCTTAGTTGCAAAATGAAATATACGACGCACGAGCGTGATATAGTTATATATTATTACATATTCGGAAAGCTTATGAAAAGAGCTTTAAGTTAAAAAAAGAAATAATCGTCAAGATTCGTTGAAAAACAACGGAGTTACAGACTGTAAAATATATTATTTTCAAGCGAATTTCGCTTTTTTAACGGCAGGACTATGAATATTATCGTCATTTTCTTCGAACTCGCTATCGTTCGCTTCCCCCACCCTTCCGCCGCGCCATGGCTCGCCGAAAATCAAGCGACCCACTGACTGGACAATATTTCTTATGCACTTAACATACTTCCACAAATAAAATATATTTACCTGGGAAAATACTCGGGTTGCCGGTTAAGACAGTATTTTTTTTGCCGCTATCAACCTAATTTGTTTAACAATCGGCTGTCAACTTTGACAGTCTGTAACTCCGTTGTTTTTCAACGAATCTTGACAATTTTTTTCTTTAACTTAAAGCTCTTTTCATAAGGTGTCCGAATATGTAATAATATATAACTATATCACGCTCGTGCGTCGTATATTTGATTTTGCAACTAAGGCTAAAAAATTAAAAAACTTCCAGGTTGCAAATTTGAAATTAAAAAAAAGATAGATTTCAACGTATTATTATGAAATCTACCTTGAAAAAAATCAGTGCGATTGTGGAAGATGCTTGGGATCGTCCACACTAATAATTAGTTAATTTGATTATAAGGCCATAACTTGTAAACTATTCAACTTACCGATTCCAGATTTCGTGTGAGTTATTAGACAGTGATAAGGAATGAGAGGATGCGATGCCAAAACGTTCTGGTAATAATTACGCAGTTTATAAATTAATGTTTAGTTCAAAACTCATAAATAAACTTCTTCTGTTTATAATTTTTGATCTAATCAATATTTTTTGACGCTCGAGGGCTACATTTTGTAGGTCTTTTGAAGATGAAAAAAAAGTACATTACTGTTTTCTCGTGGAAATGAACGGAAAAAAAGTTATTAGCGAAAAACGTGAATTTTCGTAAAAATTATAGAAATTAACCACCCTGTAAGCAATCTTCCCCCCATTTTTATGACTGTGAAAACTAAAATGTTATTGTACATAATATTTAGCATCTATAGTGATAAATTCAGCTTGCCGAAGCAAAAAGTCGCGAAATGGTCATTTCCCAGTTTATTTTCCTGGCCTATATCTCAATGAGAAATAATCGTACAGAAAATAAAAAAAGAACAAATTGAAGCTCATGAATCAAGCTAAATAACTCTGGCATTGAATAAGCCAGGAAAAAAAATTCTGAGCCCAAAGCAGTTTTGAAAAAAAAATGAAAAATTTGTGCCTCGCATTATTGCTTTTGATTGCGCCGAGAGCGATGCTTAAAAAAATTCTTTATCTCAAGATTTCAAAACTAGAATCTTCAAGTTTCAATATGCTTCTTTTTTTTCTCGACAAGTTATACGGCCTTTCAAATATCACTAAAAAAATTTGGAAATTTTTCTGCACCTTTAATTTTTTGCAAAAAGCCTCAAACTAACCAAACTCTTTTTATTAATCATTAGTCTTCCATTAAATAAATGATCTGTAGAAAACAAAATTTTTTTCGAAAAAGTAGTAGCTTTCTCGGTCATTGTTATAGTAACTTTTTATAAATTTGAACAAACTAATTCTATCCAGTTAATTTTGATGGTATGGAAAAGTTAATTTTAACGTCTTCAAATTATTTTGACAAAACAAATTTGACAGAAAATTGATAGTCTGGATGGCAGAATCCGTCTAACGTGAAACACCCTGTATAGTTTTTTGTATTAGAGCCCCTGTAGTGATAGAGTACCGCAACCAATGTCGCATTGTCTTAACTTTTTAGGCGTAAATCACAAATTGCAAAAAAGTCCAGTGTCACTTACGAAATCTGTCAGTACATAAAACAATTTTAAACAGTTTATTTCTATACACAATAACTCAAAATTTTAATCTAAAATAGTAGACAATTAATTTTGATATATGTAAATAGTAGCCATATCTAAAATGTATGTTTTTACTTGTTTACTTTTATTTCAATTTCGTCATAGCAAAATTCCCACATACGTTGTTCTAATCAATGTTTTTTCTTTAAATGTTCAAAACAGTATATTAACAAGACAGCGGGCGAATAACATTTGAGTTTTTACTTTTTTAGCAGAATACACAGAGTTTGGGGCGTTCCCCCCGATACCAGACATCGGAATATGCATCGGAATATTTATTTAGAAATATATACAAAGACAAAGTGACATTTTAGAGTCCCAGTATACCAATAGCGTGTTTTATTTACCTGAGATCTGAGCTAATCTGTTATTCTGAATGATCATTGGTCAATAATTAGGTGAAATCCTCAGAGGAATAAGTAAACATATTCCTCTGAGGTGAAATCCCTAGTAAATAAAACATGGCCTGTTGCTAGGTAACAGGTAAATTGAAGTAAATTTTCAAATAAACTAAATATTGATAGTTGATCGTACCTATTTGAGAAATATTATTGTCAAATATCAATCAAGAAGCTTCTTGATTGTGTTTTCCAAAAGGTAAAATAATTCGTGTATCTTTAGTTCACTGTTATTTAAGATTATTTATTATTTGATCAAGTAAAAACGAAATAAATATTACACATTGTCTATAAAATGCAAAAACAAAAATTTATCTCTAATGTACTGTGGAAATAGTGAAAACGCATTATAGGTACCATCTTTTAAAAAGCAGGATTACAGGCATGTAAAAAGCTATGATGACAAAGTTGGCATGGAGTTGAGCCGGCTAAAAACGAAAACAAAAACTAAAAACTGAGTCACAAAAACGTCAAAATCTTAATGACAAAAAGACTGTAGAGCAGACACCTAGTCCTGTATAAAAATTTACAGCAAACACATCATTGTTTTTATTATATCTAGAAACCGATAATTTATTATTAATCGTCCAAAGAACAGTTGTGTCATCAAATATGTACGGGTGAGTTCACAAGATCAAAATATATTAATAATTATAACAACAGTACCTACATCTCTCTATTCACTATTGAACATAAAAATAAAAAGATAACCTAATCCCACATGTATTATTTACTTATTTTGAACTTACCATTATTTTAGATTTATCACTTTCGCAACGTCACAATTTGAACTAACCGAATGATAAAACCGAAACCGAGATTTCAACTTTTTTTTGTTTACAAAACAAGTGAAAATCCTCTAAATTCCTATATATATAAATCTAGTTGTTCAGTAATATCACAACAAACAATAACAAACTTGTTCGTTGTCAAGGAAGTTAATGTCAAATGCCTACTTTTCTCCTTAAATTTACTCGTTATAGTTAGACTTTATTTGACTTTACGTTACGATTCGCAATCTTGATTTGAAAAGAAAACACGCAAGTTAATTGGTTGATTGTACGACGTCAATAGCTTTCATCCAATCATGATTGCGAAATTGTGATAGAAAGAATAGGCAACTAATAATTGCACAATGTTGTGATTTGTTGCAAAATGACACGAGTATCTGATTATGGGAAGTACACAACTGAAACGAACATGTTTGGTTTTAAAATTGTTATCGAGTCATATAACGTCAAACAATAGCCGTTTATTGTTACTTATCAACACTTAAACAAATATTTTGTTCATTTTCTCTGTACTTATGTTTATGTTGAGTTTTTTAAATTTGAAAATGAATGCGTTCAACTAGCGACATTTCATATACCAATGGATTGAATTGTTTGATGCTTGAACTGTAATTATCGAATAA
Organism: Anoplophora glabripennis; assembly: GCF_000390285.2. Taxonomy (NCBI): domain Eukaryota; kingdom Metazoa; phylum Arthropoda; class Insecta; order Coleoptera; family Cerambycidae; genus Anoplophora; species Anoplophora glabripennis. Next base: position 193,740 of record NW_019416458.1, read on the forward strand.
TCCATAACTGTATAAATTAAATGTAAAATATTTGCAGTATATAACTGCTATTTAGTTGTTAGAAATTTTGAATTGAAAATATGACCTCATACCATGTACCATATTAAATAACCTGCTCTGACCCAAAAGGTGGTCATAAAAGATAAAATTGAAGAATAATAAAACTTCTAATCGCAAATGGCATGCTCAGAAGAGAACTTAAAATTTTCTAGGACTACATGAGAAAAAATCTAAAAAGTCGAAAACTCGCTTTCCTGCCGATATAGATAAAATAATTAAACTCTTGGCACAGCTTAATATTAAGCTGTGCTTGTGGTGTGAATAATGGCGTGCTTACGCTTACATGCATGTAGTGACGTCACTAACGAGATTGATGTATTAAAGTGGTATTTTACCGAGTGTAGACGCTGTAGAGCGAAAGAGTGATAGTTTCTCTCTTTCTAATCGATTAGGATGGAGTTTTATTAGCCAATCACGAGTCTGCGCGAGAGAGAAAGATATTACCGAAACTATCTCTATCTTTATCATTCGTCTACACTGTCGCCACAAGCTTGCTTCCTCCATGTAGTACATGCTCTAAACATAGAACAGAAATATCTTCTATTTCTATGGGTACCTGACAAGTGACGTATATGTGACAGATGTCAGAAAGTTTATTTTCTTGTCAGCTGTTTAATGAACAGCTCTTACAAAACAAAGAACTATGTTAATAGTTTGATTTAGGTAGAATTTAATTGTATAGATTTTCTATTGCTTTAACAATTTAATTTTCAGTTTTCTGGATGATATGGATCGACCAGGCCAAACCGGCTATTTGCTATTAAACGAAGAAGGTGCAGTTTTATCCTCTTCTGGCGACTTAGAGAATGACGAAAAATCTGCAGTGATTATTATGGGACTGTTGAATATTACTTCCCACATAGATTCAAATGCATTGTCACCCGAAGGTTTCAAAAAATTATCCCTAATCTACGACGACCACTGTTACATAGTTTGTTTATCGAACAGAAGAATACACGTTGTTAAAAAGACTCTGACACCGGATTTCCCACAAAACTCGGCTTAGAACGGGAGACTAAATGAATGTAATATTATATCTAACTAAAATGAAATTTATGCAAATTATTATCTTGTTTGGGGGAATATTTTTTTCATTATATCAGTTATATTGTCTACTGAATGATATGTAATAAAGGGTATTATATGTTTGACATATCTTTCATTCCTTTGTTAAAATTTTTGTATGACAATTTACAACTTTCTAGGATTACTTGATGCCTGAACGACTTCTACAAATTTTAGGTAATTTAAATTTAGGTTGTAGAAACCAAATTATTTTCCAGTCCACATTTCCAAATTACTTTTTTGCGAGTAATTAACAAAAGATGCACAGAACATAATTTTTGTATTTAAAATCACAAAACAAACAAATAATAAAAAATATAGTAATGTGCTTACCAATTGCGTTTAGTTCAGTTTAGGAGAGTTACACAATTAACAAAAATGGTATTTTGACTTTTTATTGTAATTTTTGAACTGGCATTAGATTAAATTTTAAATTAGCGCATGGAGACCACACCATATAATAAAACCTAACTTCACTTGATAGTTTAAAGACGTGAAGCAAGCGCCAAGTTTTGTTGAGTCACAAAAGCTAATCACCTGATTGACTTTTGACAGTTTTAATTTTGCTTGCATGTGTCATCGAGAAAGCAGAAGAAGAAAAGGAAAAATAGAAAAGGTAAAAATGGCTGCCATTGTAAATCAGGCATTCCGAAGATATTTACAAACTACCGTGCAAAGGGGTGTTCAGGTACAGGGCCCTTCTGCGGTATCTGGACAGCATGAAGGTAAGTGTATACGTATCTTTTTTTAAGCCCACACCCTTCTGTAAAGATTCAGAGGTTAAAATCCATTACATAATGAAGGAAATTTCTTTAAGCACTACTTAGTTCAGTAGCCTATTCTTCTCGTTCTCCTTTTATTATTATTATTCACTATAATCTTTTTTGTAGGTGGGTTCAAGATTTGGAAGAACCTCACTATCTTCGTAGCATTTCCATCGATCTTACTCTGTGGTGTAAACTGCTATTTAGCCCATCAAAGCGGACATCACGGACAGCCAGAGTTCGTCAAATACGATTATCTCCGTGTTCGTACAAAGCGATTCCCATGGGGTGAAGGCAACCGTTCTCTGTTCCACAACTCTCATGTTAATGCCCTCCCCGATGGATATGAGGCACATTAAGTGAGAGTGTATAATAGTATTCAATAGAGCCATTTCATATATTATTTGTATTTTTAATTGTTAATAAATGTCATGAATTACGTACATATGCCCCATTTGTTTTAAAGCAAAAATTACCGAAATTTTTTGAAAAAATATTTAAAAACATTTTATCGGATAAGATTGGGATTCCAGAATAATGAAACACATAAGTTTCATCGTTGCATTTAATTTTTATAAGGTTTTTATACCATTTAAAATTTCTATAAGTCTCTCGTCCACCTTTTGTCCATGTAGTTTTCTCGATAGTACCTCAAAATCCGCTAATTCGACCTAAAAATTAAGGCATTTGATCAAAAAACTTTGTAAATAATTCGAAAAATCTAGTTATACCTCATGACAAGGGTCTGTTTTTCTGTCTGGCAGCTGCGGATAAAACTGAGGCGCTAATAGTCTCTCGCAGAGTGCAAAGATTCCGCAGCAAGTCTTAAAGTCGAAAATATCGCTTTCCTTCCAACCTACAAGTTTTCTGAAATAGCGCGATTGCTTCTCAGACAGGGGCCTTCCCATTAGAAGATCCAGACATTCTTGTAACTTCTAAAAAATACAGGACATACAAGGCAGTCTTCGATTTAATCAGGAAAAATTACCGAGTGATTTTAGACAAAAAAAAAATCAAAACAATGGGAGGCGTAGATGCGCTTCGTTTTTGAGATATGAGATGTTGAAATTAAATTAAATATAAACCTAGACCCCCCTGTATTGTTTTTTTGGAACAATGACGTCACTAGTGAGTCAATATTTATTTACAGTTCGATTTCGACTACGATTTCATACCTCTCCCGAGACTTTACGCTCGTATTCTCCGCCACCCTCGACTTCCATTTTAAATTTATTGAAAATGCAATTGTACAGCAACTTCCTTGCCGAGGTAATACTAATGTTTTCCCTCACATAATCCAAAGGCGTCATAGCTAAAAAATCGGATAAATATCGAAACAAACGTGCAAATATTTTTCAAATTAAGTTTTCAACTAACTATTAAGCGATCGACTGTCCATAGGTAGCTCGAATCTCGCGCTGGACCTAGAGAAAGCCCTGGGAAGCGATATCCACAGGTCAGCGTTTACTGGTGGCACCCGCAACTCCTTCTGAAGAGCCACGAGCTCTTCACATGCCGGTTTATCTTTAGTGACCGTCCGTAAGGCTTCTTGTAACGCCTTCCGTCTCTAAAATAAAGCCAGTTAGACGATTGTAAACCAACAGATATGTCGTACATTGTTATTTAATTCATTGTCGACAATTTCTTCGTTTAGTTCTCTTCTCAGTTGTTTGAGAATTTCGGTGTCTAGGTACGAGTCAATGTCTAGGCTGACGGAAGGTTTCAGTATGCTTTTCTTTCTCTCTGGTACCTCACCAGTGTCCAGCAATGAACCTCCTGGTATTAAAGAAGGACGGGCGCTGGGATTGTGGGAATCCAGGCCTATAGTCGCCATCTAGAAATACAGGGTGTTTCTTTAAGAAGGGCACAGTTTAATCAGGTTAAAATAGGGTGATACAAGCAAACAAAGAATTTCAGTTTATGGGCTGTTAAAGTTTATAAAGAAATTAAAAATTATGATAGTATTTGGGAAATCATTGCACCATCGACTTTCGACTAATACAACAAATTTATGCAAAATTAAGTAAGAAACACCCAATATATTGGAATATATATAGAACACGCTAATAATCTAGTTGTAATACCTGTGTTTCAGGATCTAACGATGCTTGAAACGCTGGAGGGCCCCTCGAAGAATCCCTTCCTTTTTTACGTCTTTTCTTGCCTCGCCTTTTTATAAACTCTTCTTCATCCCCCTCCTCTTGATCTTCTTGGTCTTTTTCGTTGACATCTTCAGTATGTTCTTCCTAAAAACAACACCTTTAGTACAGTTTCAAACTAACGATTTTTTTTTCTTACGTTTACCGACTTTCTACCACTTTTAGGCCTCTTGAAAATGGCAGGAGTACTCAAGCTTTTAGTCAAAGTTTGAACTTCTTCGGCAGTTTTTTCCTCCAAACTTTCCGCTCTGGTGTGAACGTGCTGGATACGAATTAAGGGGGGTTCGTGGGCGGACGAACTGGCGTAATATGACAAAGTTTCCTAAAAATTCCAACTATTGGTTCATCAACTCGAAGAAAGCTAAAACCTACCTGGCTATGGCTTCGCCTTAAATCTAGCACGAGTAAAGTTTTTTCTCTGATGTTGCAAGTAGGTATCAGATCAGGTGTTACACATCTTCTTGAACTGGTCGCTTTCGTTGCTGCACTAGCTAAAGTCGGGGCTGGCGTCAGTGGTCTAGAATCTGTTTCGGTGTACCTTGAAGTAAAATTATTACGACGGTTACGTAATATCTTGTCGAGATATGCATACTAATTACACTTCGCCAGATTCAAAGTATTATGCGTTATGATTTGTAGTTGGTACATTTCGAGAAAAAAGACACAAAATATGGTGTCAAAGTTGTAAATTCTGACAGATTACACCCAATCATTGTTAAACAAGTGGAGATTACAATGCAGTTCGTTGAAGTCTCAATTTGTGATTGTTATCTTAGGGATTGTAGTTTTGTTACTGGTTCAGTCACGCAATGATTTTATTTGTTGTTAATAAAATAACTGAAAATTATGAAATTGTGAAAAAACGATCGGTGGTTGTCTTTCTTTTTACATAATTGTAATCATTTCGGGAGAGTAGTTCCAAAGGCTGATACTGGCCAATTTCGTAATCAAAAAATCAGGAGGGTTTAGTAGTGGAGCAGAGACGATAATAGCACGAGAAATATTTTAACTTTAGACAAAACTAAAGGACTTGGGTAGTAAAATTGACGTTCCGATTTGCATTTTTATTGAAAAAGGGCAGTTTCTCTAGTTACCTTCTGAACAATTCTTCGGGAACGCTTTCCACTTGTGGAAGAATGATATTCGTTTGTACAAATGTAGGTTCGTTGGTACTAATTTGTCTTAAAGTTTCTCTTATAGCTTCGATTTCTTCCGCCAACAGGACGTTCTTGCCTTCAACTCCCTACACAACAAAAACGATTATTTCTGTGTCTACCATATGAATTAATGCCTCTTACCCAGTTGTCTTTCGCTTTTCGTAGTAACTCCTTTGCTTCGTTATCGATAGGGTGGTTACACAACAGCGAACACCCGTACGGATAAGGATTGTAGAGTCCAGCGAAACGTTTCAATATGAAAGGTGCCGGCTTTGCGATAGCCCTTAATTGAACAGTTTTCGTCTAAATATAATTGTAGACGTAAATATTTCACTTTATTTTAGTTTCGCGTACTTACCTTCTCAGTTCTCGCAACCTTTTTTGTAGGACTAGCCGTCAGTCCGGTTTTACTCGTTAACCCCATTCTTTTGTTTCAAAATACGGTCTCATAATATTTTGGGTGGAAATATTGATCAAACAACTTGAACCGTCGCTATAGCAAACTCTATTCCTGTGAATTTACCTTTGTTATGTTAACGCTAATTAGGTTAATGGTTAATAGTAAATGTGTATTGATTACACTGCCCATTGCACCAACACATTTCACGGATATTTTAAATACTGTCTAAAAAAATCTTTTCTAAGCTTTATTTTCCTAGACTCCTAGAAAGGGTTAAACTTTTTTTTTATCAGGATGTACAGGGTGTTAATTAAGTATATCTATGAACATTAAACGGTGATTCTTTGAACGAATTGATACCAAAATGATCCGCAAACCGACAGTTTCCGACGTACCTATTTAACGCCCTGCATGTAAGGGCGGCAAAAATGTAGAAGGTTTTATAACAATTCCTTTATTTTCTCTAAATGGATAATACAATTTTATCTTTGGATTATAATACTCTTATAAGAAAATAAGAACTGGCAATAATCTGAAGCAAACCTACTTAATAGAGACACTCGTATATATAAAAATAATAAAAACTATTCTTTAAATCACATAAAAATATTCTTAACGTATGTACTGACTAGATTTTTTTACTTACAGTAACACTTTTTTAAAAAATATAATTCAATATTGCGGACAATACACAGAGTGTGCATTGCAACACTCGAACAAAAGAACCATGAAATTGTAAACAGTTGAACTGTCATGGCTATGTAGATGAATAATACAACTAATGTTTCAACAGCCTACCCTTTTTTTTCTGTAACGTTCATTTTTATGATAATCAAACCAAAAATTGAGCAAACGTGTTTTTGAAAATTCAACATATTCAGCATTTTATTTTCTATCACAAGTTTTTACATACGTTGAACCATAAAGAGTGTTGTTGAACAGACTCTGTACATTGAGATGTCAATTCTCAAAACAAATTGTCATTTGCTGAAATTCATATCGCTGATTTATTTTATGGTATAAAAATATATCGGTTCTTCAAAAGAACAAAAAGTACTTACTGCTATTTTTACTGTTATATCTGTTTAACGTTTATGAAATATTGTTTTGATTTTTAACATCCTATAAATCGAAAGCTAATGAAGTTTTAAACATCACCTACCGAACTAAAAAACTATTTAAATCATACATTTTGGCTTATAACGTATTAGTTTGATATTTATCTGATATAAAAATTATTTGCCATGAAATTATAGTTTTAATTAACGTACATTGTACTATTTTAATTGCACTAGTAAAATATGTAAAGGGCGTTCAAAATCGGTGCAACACATGAACCTCTAACAAAATAATTTGTTGAACTTGATCAGGTTTAAATAAATATTTTTTACTGATTCAGATACTAAGGAAGAATAAAGTTCATCGGAAAGTGTTACACAAATTTTGATGTAATTTTGCTAGATCCGATGCCTCGCACACAATTTAAAACACCCTGTATTTGGTACGTATCTATTAAATTAGTAAAATATCACGTAAAAATAGTACTTTCTAGGAATGCTATGCTTCATAAAGCAAGTTACGTCGCTATAAAAATATTCAGTTCACTGAAAAGAAATTTAATATTATTTTACCCTTATCATTAATACAGCTTGGATTTATTCGAAATTCCCATAATTGATTCAAATAAAACTGGATTTTTAACATATGTATTATGCCTTTACCGTTCAAATTTCACAACATAGTAACGATTCGGGTGGTCTTAGAAACACTCCGGACTTACTTTTTTGTACCTACGTTTACATTATTGCTACTCTTATAATTGATTTCGGAGTAATGGAATTTTGATATCGGAAACAAATTGCAATGTTTAGTTATAAAAAAAATTGTGGTCAAGGTGTGCCTTAACCATGTGTATTGTATTCCATCCTTGTCTAGGGGAGTGCTAAACTTCTCTCCTTTCATACAACACACTCTGTATTTATTCGACAATGGTATATGTACTTACAGCACGTACATCTGTGTCGGTGAGATATAATTTTAAAATTCAACTAAAATTCACAAATTTTAAAATTATTACAGAAATTTTACATTATTTTGATGTATTTAATACAAAATATAATAATACTATAATTTCTGTATAGTATTAAGACTTGTATAATTTTTAAAAGGGAAAAAATAGGACTCGACACGTTGGCGGGAAATTCAAAATTAGAACTTATTATTTTTCTCTTTTTTTTTCGTATGTGAAAAATCAAACGAGACACGTTGTTCGTTCAAAGACCGCCCAAATCGCCGCTTCGAGGCAATTTCAACACAACAAATTAATATTTCCGGTGTCGGCACCTAACAGTAACAATCTGTTTAGGGGCAAGACCGCCATGGACGTAAGTAAACCCTTGAAGGCGTCAGATCGGAGCTTGGTGCTCGAGAACGAGGCGTCTAGGTCTATGGAAGTGTGGACGCCGACGCGGTTCGCCGTCGTCCCAGATATCAGTTCGTTATTGTAGACGTTGAGGCAGTGGACGGGTTCCGTTGCCCCCCTAGGAAGGCAAACGCTGTTATAGGATCGACGGGAATTAAAAAAAATACAAATAAACGGTAAAAATAGTGGTGGTTTTTAAGTAAGTTCGGATAATGAAGCGAGTGATTATTTTAGATCGTTTTGAGGAAAAAGGGTTCGGTTTCTAGGAATTTTTAATAATAAAGTTTTTGAAAAATATCATGTCAACGCAGATATTTGATATGATACAATAGAATTTGCTCCGACGACTAAAATTAGAGTAAAAAATTGAGTTTTGTTTACGATTATATCAACTGATGGTGTTGAACATTTTAAACACGGTTTAATCAATGTAATGTCAGCATTTCAAAAATGTTATATTTTGAACCTATTTGAACAAATCTTTTCACAAAAAATATATGGTAGTATCCATATGGATTTAACGAGTAAAAAAAATCGACCCCTTCGTTTTTTTTTTAAACTGGAATGTCTACTTTGAATTTTATGAGACGTGTTTTTTTGTTTTTCCGAAAAAAATGTTTGGAGTTTTGTAGCGCCATTTCAAAATTTACATCGTGACAACAATATTCCGAAAATGAAAATGCATATTTTTTTCAAGTGGCCGTTATTTTGACCCAAATCATCCTATTGAAAAATTTTTTTCTTCAAAATGTACAGAATTTCATCAGCGTTTACCTAGTTTTTTAGGATTCAAATTGCTTTAAAACTTTCTGAGATAAATGAGAAAAGCATATCCAAATTTGGTGAAAATAAAAGGTGGGGTTTTTGGGAAAATCAATTTCGAAAAAACAAAAAAATTTTTTTCGTTTTTCTCATTTATCTTTTTTTCTCTATAAGTTTTAAAGCAATTTTAATTCTGAAAGAAAAAGATAAAAGTGTGATAAAATTCTGCACATTTTGAAAAAAAGTGTTTCGGTAGGAGCAAAGAGTGACTGAAAAATCTGCCTGTTTTTGAAACTTTGACAGAGGCGACAGGAAAAATACTAAAAATATTCTAAAAATATCCAAAAACTCGTCGTGAAAAATGAAAATGAGCGTCACTCACCGTTTTTCGAAAATTTTCGATAATCACCCTTATTTAGGGCTTGAAAAGACAAAAAATGTGAACAAATTAAGAATCGTCAACAGTTGTAAAACCCCAAATATTTCTAAGTTGTTATCAAAATTATATTATGAACGTGAAAATATCTAATTTCGTATTTGATACGGTTTTGTCCGGATTGAAAATCAACCCTTAATATCCCTAAAGGGCTGATATCATCCTCTAAACGCCTAAAAATGTGATTCTAGCGATTCTGGGTTATTAAAAGGTTCAATTATCATGTATAAAAGAAAAAGAAAAAAAATTGTAACTTTTAATATATTTTTTGCATTTTTAGGCGTTTAGGGGATGATTTCACCCCTTTAGGGATATTATGGGTTGATTTTCAATCCGGACAAAACCGTATCAAATACGAAATTAGATATTTTCACGTTCATAATATTATTTTGATAACAACATACAAATATTTGGGGTTTTACGACTGTTGATGATTCTTAATTTGTTCACTTTTTTGTCTTTTCAACCCCTAAATAAGGGTGATTTTCGAAAAACCGAAAGTGATGCCCATTTTCATTTTACATGATGAGTATCTGGACATTTTTAGAATATTTTTAGGATTTTCCCTGTCGCCTCTGTCAAAGTCTCAAAAACAGGTGGAAAAATGGCTTTTTTTGCGGTCATTCTTTGCATATTGACGTTTGGCTAAAAGATAGCTTATTTGGCCTTGAAAAACATCCAAATTTTGTGAAATTAAAAGGTGGGATTTTTGAGAAACTTTGCAATGGCGTCAAGGAACCCTAAACATTTTTTTTTTGGAAAAACAAAAAGACGTCTCATAAAATTTAAAGTAGACTGACATCCCAAAGTTTAAAAAAAATCGAGAAGGTCGATCGTTTTTGTTCGTTGAATCCATATGAAAGTTTTCGAATATTCGTTGAACATCACCCCGAAAACTAAGCCGTTTAGGATATAAATTTGAAAAAACTTTATTTCCTGAAAATGAAGAGAGAATCACTCTATTTATTATCAAAATGTACTTAATGACCACCCCATATATCAAGATTGTCAATAATAAGTAAAAATAAAAGCCAATGTCATAACAAAAAATTGTCAAAGCATAAATAAATGGTGTTTTTTTTTTAATTGAAGCAATCTTAAAAATAACGTAAAAATATACGAACCTCATATAAAACTTGAACTTTCCGTCCCATATATTCCAGACGCTAATAGTCTGATCTAGGCTGCTCGAAACTAAAGTGTTGTTATCCACCGCCACTACCTGTAAAACTTCGCTTTCGTGGGCACGCCAGTTGGAGATCACCAATCCGGTTCTAGTATCCAGTACCGTGATATTTCCCGATGATTGACCGGCGGCAATCCACAACCCCGAACGGGAAATCGCCAAGCTTCGTATAAACCCGGACGGATTCAAGCTGATCTAGACAGATAGACAGATAGATTCATTGTGTTGTACGATTACTGGTACAAATCTAAAGAACAAAAATAAGACTATTTTACAAGTACAAACAGTTAATAAATAAACGTCACAGGAATATCTACAACAAAGTGAATACAAATAAAAGTAAGACATACTAAGAAATAGGTTCATTATTACACAAATAGGAAACCCTAACCAAATCGTCATTTGGAGCATTTTCTAATATATTTCTAGGCCAGGATAGTGCCAGTCACTAAATTTGATTGGTTAAATACATAATACAGGGTGTGGCATGTTATAATCTATAAAAATTAAACTACAGCCTCCTAACGATATTTGTAATAGAAACGAAAAAGTTCAATTTTTGCTTTTTTTTCATAAATTAAAGTTCAATTATGTATCAAAATATTTTTTCTGGAACGGTTCTGTCCGTGTGCTATACGATGAGTTACGTGCTGTAGACCAGCCGCGTAAACAAATCGTCATTGAAAGATAGAAAGATACTTCTCAATTTTTGGGGAATTTTTCAGCGCAAAAGTACAAACTAAGAAAAATAGATAAAAAAATTATATTTTCTTATAATTAATAGTAATTACAATCTTAAGTGCATTGTAGGCTCAAGTTCAAAAGTGACATAAGCCCGATTGACGCTTTTTGTTTTTTAGGGGGAAAAACTACCCCTAAGTGGAAAAAATTGAAAAAATTAAGTTTTAAGCATTTTATTGATAAAAATCTTGTTCAAGTACAAAGATTAAATATGTTCCATATTCTTGAACATGTTTTATGATATATTTGATATTTTCGACCCTTTATTTAACCCTTAAAAACTACCCCTATGCAGAAAGTAATGATAAAAAATTACTTTTTAAAGATTTGGAATGATTAAATCATTACCTTATAGCTAATAAAAGAATATTTCCCTTTCAATCCCTAAAAACCACCCCTGTATTGTCAAAAATGATAAAAAATTACTTTTTAAAAGCTTGGAATGCTTTAACGGTGCAATTATTTAAAATAAAAATTGCTTATGAAAGAATTTGTATCTCATAACAGTTTTCAACCCTTATAAATCACCCCTGTGCTAAAGAAATTATAAAAAATTAAGTTTTAAATCTTAGAATGCTCTAATTGTGCAATAATTTAAAATAAAAATTCCCTTATATTGTTTATGAAAGAATATTTTACTTTTGCCATTTTCAACTTTTATAAACTACCCTTTTACCAATATATATGTAAAATATTTTTATTATAATCGATTTTTAAATATCATCAATCATTAAAAAAATTGCTACGCTGCATATAAACTTTTATACACACTGAATCCTAACATTTTGCTCCATAAATGAGAAAGCCTATTTTGCTCCGAAAAAATGTCATTGATTTTTTTACCATAACTTAATTTTGAAGCTATAATATCCTACAACAAAGCATTTTAAAGATAATTTCAAGAGCTGTAAGTTCGTTTGCATATAAAAGCTTTTAAGTCCTTCGTTTTTTAAAGGGAAAGGATTGAAGGGCTCGAGACAAGTCGTTTTTTCACTAAAATGGATACTTCAAGCGGCGATATCTCCTTTATTTTTTATGCTATAGGAATAAAAAAAAGCAAAATATTTGTTGAAAAAAAGCTACATTTTTGTTATCTATCATTTTTTACATATCTTCCATACTTTCAGAGTTATTATATAAATAAGGCAATTTTTTTTGAATAATGGAAAATATGTTTTCAACTTTTACCGTACATTATTCAAAATATACGCATTCTAAACCGGTCTAACTTGAGAGATCGTATAAAAAACACTAAAACAAAACTAATTGTAAAGGATCTACGATTAATTTTAAATCTGATGGAAATGGTGCAGCGTTTACTGCTCATTTTTCCTTAAAAAATATGAGCAACCCATCTGTTTTTGACGACAACTCCTTCAATTTTGTTCTAATTAACTTTTACAAGTGCTCATTTTGAAGGTCTTTTTGAGTACTACAAAAAACTCCCGGAGCGTTATACACGTAAAATTAATCCTTTTTCCGTTATTTGACATCGAATACATCGAACACTTTTTGAAAAATGATTTTCTTTGTTTATTTATAAGCTACATTTTTGTTCATTACACTTGTTTTAATAAAAGCGTAGTTTTTTAGTTATTCGAGGAAAATACTTTGAATTTTCCACTCAAAATTCCAAGTTTTCAATTGTCAATAACTAAAAAACTATTGATTTCTCGAAAAAATTCTTCGAATATTTTTTGCTCAAAATTTGATTATTCTCTATCGATTTCCAGCGGGAAGGGGTGTCAACCCCCAACAGGGTGGAAACGACAATCGGCGCTATGTCACTAATGTTCATTGACCTTTTCTCTAAGTATCTGCCAAATTTCAAGTCGATCGGTTCAGTTTCAAAGAATTCGGATGTGAAAAGCTTCAATGATTGTACTAAATGTCAATATTCACAGGGAAGTAAAATACGTTATTAGCGACGTTAACAAAAATAAGTAATATCAAATTTCAGTTTTCAATCTGTGTCCCATAAAAATGAGCTTTTTCTTATAAAAAATTGATATAGTAGTAATTTTAAAGGAACACCTAAACACAAGAAAGACTAAAAAACCTCACAGCATTAAATTTCACTCACCCTTAATTCCTGTATGTAATTCAGAAGCCTTGCATCGATAACCTTCACCGTACCGTCCGTGGTGGCGGCGAAAACTAAAGTCGAGGGCGCCGGCATGCTTTTCAGAACGTTAACCGGCGAGAACCTAGTCGATTCCAAGTTACCCAAATTGGCGCCCATGAACGGATCCCATATATGCACAACGCTGTCGCAGGATGCGACCAGCCTCATGCTTTCTATGAAAGTTATTGTCAGTATCGATTTCTTGTGAGCGCTGTACGTCCACTGGCAGTTGGACGTGCTGAAACCGTCGCCTTGGCTCCGCAACGACCAGAGTTTGACGGTTTTATCTCGGCTACCTGACATAAAACTGTTCTCGTTGTCTAGGACGTACAGGCACTTCACGCTGTGCGTGTGGCCGGCGAAAGTCTGCAGTTTTATTTGCTTGAAGTTGAACATGTTGTCTTTTTCCGAACGTCCGATCTCGTGCTCCCAATAGGCCAGCCAGTTGCCCCGGAGGTGTCTCGTGGTGTTCTCCATGCGGCTGCTGACCAAGCTGAGAAGGTCAGAGTTGAGGCTGTCGAAATTCTCCGTTTGCACGTCTATTCTGTTGCCGATAACCGCGATGTTGCTGCCGATACTGCTCGACGTCGTTATAGTCTTGCTTCTGTTGAAATCTGACGTCAACCTAGGCACGAGGTTGGGAGGGGCCCGAATTTCTTGTTCGTAGTTTTGACACAAGTCGCGGATATTGTCGTGATTTTTCAGGGATATTTCCAAAGAGTCGGCACCTACGTGTCTCAAAAACGGAATGTAAGCGGCGTGAGCTAATTCAGGTGTAAAAACAAGCCTTAATTCGTCTAGAGCTAGGTTTATGGTGCTCTCCTGTGCTAGAACCGCCACCACTTCGCTGGGGACAGGGGGCGATAAACTATCGGCGGATTCGGAATCTTTTAAACGAACGTGAGATATCTGAACGGGTCTGCCACCCACTGCCCATTCCGTTGTGGTTCCGTCTCTGCGTAATTCGACAAAGTGAGACCCCTCTGTGACTTTTGTAACGTCTTTATCCTTTTCAGGTCCCTGCAAAATAAGTTAATTATTTATCAGGTGTATTGTGAAAAATTTATACTCTTGCCTTTTCCTCTAGATATTTAAGTTCATCGTTTACGTAAACTTTATCAAAAATTAGGAAAAATCTTTGAAGTGCCGGTACAGCTAAGTATTTCTTTGTCATATCGGAGCCCATTCGAATAGAAAGTATATATAAAGCGTCTAAATATTTACGAGCTAAAATGTTCCTCGCTATATGTCCACTTGGGAAGGTATACTTTGTAGAACCTAACAGTCTAACGGTGGGATGTAATATGTTTTTTAGTATGACGTCCTAAAAAAATAAATTTAAAAAGTATAAAATGACCAAAAAGTATACAAAAATCCATGTAGTTGTTACCTGTAACTGATCCATTAACATTGCATCGGATAAATATGGAATTATATGTTTCAACAGCGCCAAACATGATATTAGGCCCCCTTCTAAGTTTAGAGTCAGTTTCCTTTTGCAAAGTAAAATCAGTTCGCTCATATGTGGAATGTATTGGAATAATATCAACTGTTCACCATACAAGGCTAAAAATAAATATGTTACAAAAATACTTCACTCGAAATGAGTTTTAAAGTTGATTTTTTTGTGAACCGCAAAACTGATTTTAACAATCTGTTTTGAATTTTTTTTACTCCTCAGTAACAATGCTACGATAGAAATCTTACTTGAAATTTCAGTTCTTAGCATATAAAGCCAAAAAATATGCCAAACAAATGTTTTTTTCTTTGAAATTTGAAATTTATGTTAAGGCAGATAAAACGACAAAACAAAAAATTTGTTAGTGCTTTTAAAAAAATATTTTTTTGCTCAATTTATTAAATATTAACTAATATTGTTATACACTACCAATTGTACATAAAACCAACTTCTGTTTAAAAATAATCAAAGGTCAACATTTGATTTAGGGACAATCGTCAGAAGTGACTATGGTACATAGGGTTTTTTTGGGTCGCTGATCACAAATCCGAGCAAAACATGAGCACAAAATTCATGCTCATGTTTTAAAGGTAACTGAACCCAAATCCGAGGTTTATTTACCCCTACAATACACCGTTGAGGTCATTCAAGGTCATTTCAAGGTCATTCATGAAATATTTTGAAAAGTTAAAATCGGTCTGAAAAAATTCGTCTCAATGTTTTTGAGGTCACTGAACGCGAACCCAAGGTCATTTAACCTCCATCACGTCAGGTTCAAGGTGATTTGAAGGTCAAATCAAGAAAAAGTTTTGCGAAAAATCAGAAAAGATACAGTAAAGTGATGTTGGATTGACTAAGTTCGAATTTGCTGTTATTTTCATCTACAAGGACTTACCTATTGTACTGAGGCCTTTCAGAGAACGATTCATTTTGACCGTATTAACGTATGGGATAGTTATATGCCAACGTTCTTAATCAGAATAGTAGAACGAAAGTAACCCATAATCAGAATAGTAGAACGAAAGTAACCCATCAGAAAAAGAGACTATATCTCCATACAAACGTGTAGATGGTTATACGTAGACAGATGGAAACTCTTTGAAGACCTCCGGATCAACTCAGTGACCCCGAAAACACTTCAATACACTTTTTAAATTTTTTTACACAACTTTTTCTAACTTGAACCTTCAAATCACCTTGAACCTGACGTGATGGAGCTTAAATATCCTTAGATTCGCGTTCAGTGACCTCAAAAACATTCGGACGAATTTTTTCAGATTTTTCAGACTGATTTTAACTTTTCTATCCAAAATACTTCATGAATGACCTTGAATGACCTCTAGGGCGTATCGTAGGGGTAAACAAACCTCGGATTCGGGTTCAATGACCTCTAAAACATAGGCATGAATTTTTTCAGATTTTTTGGAGGTCATTTCTTGATTTGACCTTCAAATCACCTTGAACCTGACGTGATGGAGCTTAAATAACCTTGAAATCACTTTTAGTGACCTCAAAAACATTCAGACGAATTTTTTCAGATTTTTCAGATTGATTTTAACTTTTTTATCCAAAATACTTCATGAATGACCTTGAAATTACCTTGAATGACCTCTAGGGTGTATCGTAGGTTTAAACAAACCTTGGATTCGGTGGACTTTAAAACATAAGCATGATTTTTTTCAGATTTTTTGGAGGTCATTTCTTTATTTGACCTTCAAGTCACCTTGAATCTGATGTGATGGAGCTTAACTGACCTCGGATTCGTAATCAGCGACCCAAAAAACCCCCATATACCTAGTCACTTCTGACGATTGTCCCTAGATCAAATGTTGACCTGCGTAATTACTGTTTTGTTATTTTTTAGGGCACTGTGTTTAGTTTGTGAATTTCAGAGTCAATAACCTTTGATATTGATCTAGTTTAGGTCAACTACATATCAATCCACCTGATGTGACATGACAACAGCATGCTAAGGAGGCAAAAAAAACATAAAGCTAACGTTCTTTCTGTGATACAAGAATGGCCGATTTATTTAATTTTTCGGTTTCAGTTCATAACCTTACAAAGTTTTTTATTTAGGAGTTTAGTGACAGTACCGTGTGTTTGTGCATCTTACCCGTTTCATTCTTGCACCAAAGAACATCTGACATATACAAGCATCTGTCAAATATACACTTACCGGCAATACTGGAAAGGCACTCCATAACCTTAGCGGCGTTTCTATCGCCTAAAATATGACTGGAAGTTACGGAAATATCGGACACGTCCTCTATTTCCTCAACGGACAACGGTGCCAGGTTTTCTCTTCCGACGTAACACAACGTCAACATTTTAAGCAGGTTTCTGGACAAGTATCGCGCAGTTAGTACTGGACCTAACCTGTGCGACAACCAAACCACACTGTCGGAACTCATCTCGGAAATCTTCGTATCGGATTTCTTAGTCTTCGAACCCAGTTTTTGAGTGCTGGAAACCACGCTGGAATTCGAGGAATCGGCGTTGAATTCTTGAGAATTCACAGATTTCTTCTCTAAAAACGAGTCGCTCTCGCTCTTTTTACTGCCAATTTCGCAGCTAATGTTCATGACGTTGTGATGGTAACTCGACGGAATAGGTATAGTAGGAGACACGATTCCAGACCTAATATCCACGATATCGTCGTTCAGTTGCAGGTTCAGTTCTTCGATATTCCGCAGCTGGTCTATGTTTTCCGCTATGGTAGCGTCCAGAGCTTCTTCGGCGGTGGAGTGGTTAAACGGCAGGTCCGAAGCTACGTTAAGCTCAAGCTGTTCTATCAACGACTTCATTTGATCGTCCTCTTTGTCCTCATCAAATTCAAACTGAACTTCTTCGTCGGAACTGGGCTTAACCTCCTTTTTAGCCACAACTATGCTCGATTGTTTCTCGCTGGCGCTGGAATCATCGCTAACGGACGCGTCCATGTGTTCGGAGTCCATCGTTTTCAAATGCGACGTCCTCTTGGACACCTTTTCCGAGTGGGAGTGGAGGAAAACCTCCGTCTTATCGTAATCTTTATAACCACCCACGGCTTCTACCAGAGGTGTTATGAAGTTGTCCAAGAAGCACCTCAGACCCAGTCGTACCATCAGACGAAGCAAGAAACTGTGGTGATACAGCTTTGCAATTTTCCCGTTGTACGGTAAGTGAGCGTCGTTCGGTTCGTTTTCGTAAAGCTTCAAAATAGATTCTAGTAGAGATTCCGCGGTTTTCCTAGGACCCAAAACTCTCGAGACGTGCTCGAAGAGGTACCAAGCCGATAATACAGAAGTGGGAGGGTCTTCGATCAGATCTTTTATATGTGGCAACAAAATATTCACAACTTCGTAATCAGTATTAGTGTTCAGCTCGCCCAGCAGACTTTCTAGGTGTTTAGCGCACGATTTCACTTTGCATTCTGCTATATTCTGAGCAAGTAAGATTTTAGTTCTCTCCAAATTTTCGTACTCGGAACACATTTCTCCGTTACAATCAAAGTGGTACAAAATGTTTAACTCCATCGCGACGTTCTGGAAGTCCTTCAAGGTGTATATCAAGGCGTATAAATGCGGGAAATGTTTAGAGAATGGTATAATGCAGTTTAGGAGAGGCTCCAGTAAGAGATGGGCACTGGGCGGAGGTAAACCTAAGTCGGTTACCACGGGATAAGCGAAATTTTTCAAGTCGGTTTTCTCCGGTTGCAACAATAAGTCAATTAGGTACGAAACGCAGAGAGGGACGTCGCTTTTGCAACTCTTCAACACCGTCAAACACGATTTCAGTCGTTTGTTGAATGGTAAGTTTGAATTGTTAGCCCCCATAGCCCTCAATTGCTTCGCCATGAAAACTTCGACTACCAGACATCCTAAAACTTGTAATTCTCTTGTACGCCTCGTAGAAATAATGCCGGCGTAGTTACAAATAATTTGATTTTCAGATTTCTGGCTCGGCAGTCTTTGATAACTCTGCAGAAAAACATCGTGACTGTCCAACGGAAACGTGTGCGACTTGGTCGCTTTAGGCTTTGCCCTGAAGTTTTCCCTGAAATTCTCCGAGTATATAAAATTCGTGAAGGCGTTTTGAACGACACACTCTTCAATATCTTTGACCAGCATTTCGTCGGGTACGCTCGAGTAAACTTTTCCTTGTTCAGGGTGAAACATTTTAGCAATAAAAGCATGTTTTTTCTCCAAAAGATCCAGGGCCTGCTCGGGTTTATACTCCTTAGGCAGATATATTGTGCCGGTACTTAACGAGGACGACGGGACACACAGCTGATTCGGTTTCGGTTTCTGCACGACGTGCGACGTAAACGAAGGGTTTTTCGGGCCAACGCTAGAACTCCTTTGGTTGCTGGGGCTCCTGCTCGGTTTGGAACCTTGTTCCTCGTGCAAGGAAGAACGGCTGCGTGACAACAATTTAGTTAAATCCAACGAAGACCGGTTCAAGAAGAAATTCGCCGCTAGATCGTCTGCTATGTGTTCGTCCTCGTCGCTTTTTGAAGTCTCTTGTACCGTTACGGATGAACTACTTCTGTCTCTGGCCCCTATAATTGAATTTGTTAGGGAATGTGAGGCATCCACAAAAATGAGTACTTACTATCTTTAACTGGCTTATGGATGAATATTTTGGGTGGGGTTTTGGCCCAAAAGGGAGAACTAACGCTTTTTGACGGATGTGGATGGGAAAAGAGCTGTACTAGTCCTGATTTCGTCAAGTATGTGTGATCATCGGCCAAGTGTAAACATACATTTTTTGATTTCACAGCAGCGTTACCAGTTAATCTGCAGCACAAATAAATGGAAAATTAATGACAGGTGCTTTAATTATGGACCATAGTCTACAAAGCAAACTATCATTAATATTCCATGTAGAATCACACCCTTAAATATTCGCCTATCATTAAGGAACACCCTGTATATGTTTCTAAACCTCCGTTCAAAATTACACCATGTATAATTCATACAGAACACTTACTTGTATCCGAACGTCAGATCTATCCAATAGTGCAACTTATCGGAGACGTGGGGGCTCTCCAGTAGTTCCCTGTGCCTCTCGATGAAGTGCTCTGGCCCGGAAGCCCAAGGGGGTACTTCGAGATCATCCAAATCGTCGTGAATACTTCTAAATACAGACGGATCGGTATAAAATTCCGGAACGCATTCGTCGGGGGTCCACTCCTGCATCCTTTGAATGGAACTAGGATATTCAGCCGGCACCCAAATAGTCCTCACATTTTTGCACAGTACCGACTTGGGGGTCCTCCTGGCCATATAAACGTAGTAAGTGATCGGAGAAAGCACGTCAGACACGTGGTGCGGGACTTGAGTCTGGGAATTGTTATAAGTCAAGTCTAATTGACGATCGCCTTTGTTCAGACGGTACTTAGACTTCTTCAAATCTCTCCAGTTCTTCCCGCAGTGCGACGAAAAATCAGTGACCCACGGAAACACGTAGTGGCAGCTGGGGTCCCCCAGTTTTCTTCCCGAGAGCTTATTTAGGGCCGAGATATAAGTGAAATTTGATATTTGCCCGTCGATCCATAATTGACAGAGGTCTTCCAGAGATTCGTTATTTATTTGGATCTTATCGTAAGTCCGCAAACCGCACCATTCGCATTTGAAAGTGTTATCAAATTTGTGGCCCAACTTGCGGCAGTCTTGAATCATATTTGCATTTTTGGTTTCAAACTGAGGCAGATTCTGTACGTAAATATTAGAGCTGATCTGAGGAAAAATATATATCCACATATCTTCAGTCATGTATATATCACTTAAATTTACATCGCCTAATGTTAAACTACGGTCATGGAGTGACTTCAGTATATTCAGCAGCTGGAAAACGATAAAAAGCGGTTTGCTGTAGCATTTATCTAATATAGCAGGTGAAAATGTAACGCAGTCACGTAAATTGTGCTCGAAATAAGGTACGTGGATTAAAAAGATTGCATTTAATGTTTCTACTGCACATACTGAAGGAAGAATGTTTAGGTTTACATCAAAATATTTCGAAGATTCTGTACTTGATTCAGGATTACATGTATTTACGATGGGACAGCCGTATAATCTTGTAATAATATCTTTTAAAACATCATTATAATCTACAAGGATCACCTGAGTTTCTTTACTAGGCTCTGAAGTAAACGAATACTTTTTATAGGCTTCTTTCCATAAGTTCTTATAATTTGTTTGCGAAATGTACTGCATTAACTGAGAAAACATCAAAGCATTCTCCTCTTTAGTAGAAGGCCGTATTTTAGGTAGAGGTATAACTTTCGAATCTCTTTTCTTCAAAACGGTAACAAATACCTTTATCCATGACAATCCAACCTCATCGTCAGTGTTAGGCCATGCATCTAAGCGAGATTTTTCAATAAATTCCGTTAACCTTAAATGTTTCACCAAAGACCTAAAAAATTGAAATAATTATTAAACCCCATACTTCTCTATTCGATAACTTACTTTAACCAGAGCTTATGGACTAAAGCTACATATCTGTCTTCTGTACATGACTTCTTCAAGTACTTCTTAGGTATACCCAGTTCCTCGAAAATATTTTCCATTTTTTTGCTTCAGTAGTCACAAAAAAAAATTATACGTAAGTGTTTCACCACCCATTTTATTAATATACCCTGAACATTGTTGTTTATTATTAGATTTCACAATTTTAAGAACAAAGAATAGTATTTTTTATGTTATGATATACATAACCTCTATCACGAGTTATCAAAACTTTCGCGTCAAAATAGTACAAGGTATGTTCAAACTGTTTGCACTACAACACTTGACATGCGGGAGTGCCAGTGCTGGGAATACGCCTTCGAGATTTAAATAAACACCAATTTTAAAGTAATTAATTAATTAATATGGTAAAAATGTATATGCATATATAATACATTTATTTATTTATTTTTTAATTTTATTGGTTCCAACAATATCAGGAAGTAGAAATTTTATCTGTGAGGTTAGTTATCATTTGCATTGGTAAAGTTTAAGTATTTAAGAACGTTGTCTCCATTTGACAGATTTATTTGAATTAGCTTAGTACCCTTAAAATTATATTTATAAAAAAATGTATGTTTTTACTGCTTTGTTTTATGGTAAGGAAATACGAAAAAATGTTTTATGTTCAACATTGGATATTAATCGTTGAATTAAATGTTGCACCTTTCACCCGATTTACACTGATTTGTCCTACTAGACAGCGACACTTGCAAATCAAGCGGATAAATAGGGAACTATTTGCAAAAAAATTACAGGGAAGGGTTGTTCGTTGTTCTGTTTTCTGTTCTAGTTTGTTTCAGACCTAGATAAATGATACCTGTCACTTCTGTCAGTTGGTTTGGTACGTCCTCAGACTAATAAATAAAGGGGACGCCTTTATTTACATTCGATAGTGAAGTGTTGACATACGTGTATTTACAAACATTGGTACTTGTGACGTCCTTGACGTTGATGCCAATGTTACATTTTTATCTTTACAGTTAGGTACAGCGGTCATTTTAATTGATTATCGTACAAGGATCTACCTCATTCTTGACCTCGACTTACAAATTAGTTACACTGTAATATGCATAAGACTACGACACTATTTTCTTGTAACTTGTTTTATAATTATAGATTTTGAATATCTGAAAAAAAATACATTATTGAAATTCCTAGCAATACAAACGCCGTAAGTGGCATCATTGCCTGGTATTAAACGGTTCTAAAGGGGACGCCATTATTACAGTCTATTGTTGTGAAATAGATATTAGCCGAGTTCAGTGTTTTGTGTCTTTTTAAACTGTTTTTTTATCTAATTTCAATAAAAATGCCAAAGCGGCGTATAATATGCCGACAATTACAGGAAAAGAGCCAAATATGTGCTACTTCTTTTCACAAGTAAGTTTGACATTGTTTCCATGGGCGTTCTTACAAGGGTGTAAGGTGTCCTAAGTATTTTATTTGTTAATTTATTATGTTTGTATTTTGATACTGACACTAGCTCTGTGTTTATTTGTAGAATACCATAAGATCCTGCGATACGAGCAGTGTGGCTAGAAAATTTCGCCATATCTGAATATGATTTTTCAAAGGATAATTATGTCTGTCGAAGCATTTCCGTGCTACAGATATTAAGTTAACAGTAACTGGAAAACGATGTCTCACACATGGAGCTGTGCCTATTAATACAACATTTGGAAGGTAATACGTTTTAGCACAGTGCTGATGAAATGGTTGTGCCGTCTCAAAGGTTCCCTCTTCGAGAAATTGCCAGTGAAAGAAATTTTATAATGTTGCTATAAAACATCTTCAATCACATGTTGTCCCTGTTCCATAAGAGACGAGCTGTCAATGTTGTGAGCTCAAAATTCAGCTTATTTTTGTTGCGTACATTTAAAACATGCTTATTTTCCCATACGATTAAATGTTGTTCAATGTAAATTCATTTTTCCGTTACTTTTAGTACAAATATGTTTTGTTTTCTTTGCATTGTTTATATTCCAGCAGATTTTAATTAAATATATTTTTGCTCCTTTTCTTGTAGTTTTATTTAAATTATTTATTTTAATAAATGTTCTTCCAGTAATCGAGAACTACTATGAAATAATAGAATTAATAGTAGGCAATGACATTGCTATAGCTATAGTATAATGATAGTTTCAATCGAGGAGTTTTCTTTAGTCACTCTTTTGTTCTGGAAATGTTTTTAAAATATTAATTATAGATTTTGAAGAAACCATTAACTTTTTCCTATTTATTGTCTATTTATTACACATGAAAGCTTAAATAATCGAGCACTTCTGATTTTATTCTATTACAGAGTATAATTTTTATGATTTCCTTATATTATGATAGATTTTAAACCTAAACTCGGTACGCCACTGTACCAGGGACCATTGTGTTTACTTATGTATCATTTGTTTATCAACATACAATAGGTTGAGGTTACATGTTTACATTGTGTACTGAAATAGGGTATGCGGCCTCCCCTTTACTTATTACTCTGAGGGTACGTCACATGACGTAGATTAAAAAAAGAAAAGAAAGTTAATTTGTTAATTGTCATTAATTGCCACTGGCAAGATCAAAATCCTAGATAAATATCAAAATTGCTCAAAATTTGGCAAGAGTGGCAAGTGTCCGTCAAGTAAATATTTTACTGGAACTGGAAATATTGCGGTTCTTACTTTTATCGTGTATCGACTTTTTATGTTATCTGTGAATGGAAAAGGGTAATATTCAAATTTACTGTACAATACAAATTTTTATAAATATTATAAGATTAAAATATATTTTTTTCTGTATTTTATCATTCCAAGTTATTATATGGCGGATCTCATAAAATAGATTTTAATAAATAACACGGACCTAATTAAAAATTCTTTATTGGAATATAAAATATGTACCCACTTTATTTAGCATTTAATTCAAAATATTGTAATAACATAGTAAGACAAACCACTAATCACATTTAACGTAGACACTTAAACTATGCAAACGTAGAAACTCCGCGTAAAAAATGTACAAAACACACAACTAATGACTATACGATGTGAAACCCCTGTTATAAGGGCTTATACAAGTGAAAGGTCTTAAAGTAGGATCTGCCGAAGCTGATCCACCCGTCTCACCCTGTGGCTTTTCGTCCAGTAAGATAATATCTTGATCGTGCCTGAAATTTTACATAGTGAGCAAAATTTTATTTAAATGATTTAAATTTTACCTTTTCTCGTCACAAACAATATGATCACTTTCATTTAAATCAATGATTTGACTTGCGTTCTCCTCACAATCGTATTTCTCTAAAGTTCCACAGCAAACTAATAAATCGTCTAGTAAAACCTTAAAAAAAAAGAATAGTTAGAACAAATCATCGTTTTATTAAGTTTTTACCCCAAAATCCTTTACACCTCTGTTAGAAGTCTTGGAATAGTTCCAAATTTTAATGTAGGACACAGAGATTGGTACATCCATTACGATATAGATCCTATTTAAGTTTTTTGGAATAATAGGAGATAACCACGAGTGTCCACCCGATATATCTTCGTTTATGCCATCTACTAACTTGTCTGGTGTTCGTATGTCTCCAGAAACATTAGGCAAGGTATTAACGCTTTCTGGATAAGCGCAAATGTCTAAAAAATTTTGCATATTAGGTTTTTTAATTTATTTATAACAGAAACACGTACTTTGTTCTTCTAAAACAATTTTCTCGTGTTTTTCGTTATATAATTCAATCCCGTTTAACCCGCAGTAATATTTATCTCCCCATGTTGAATATATAACAAACTGAATAATGAAACCGACAACATTCGCTTGATGTCCCTCATTTGATAACGGGTAAGGGATAGTATCGTAATCTTCGAAAAACCTTATATCTTGCACAAAATCATAGTGCTCGTTGCCTGGAGCTCTCCGGAGGACAAATATCTCGTTTTTGCTCACAGGATTGATGACCGGTTTGCCATCTAGAAGAATTTTCATCATTTGGACACCCGCGTAAGAGAGTTCCAGGTTTTCGTTGTAATTCCATATTCGAATTCCTACGATATTACAATCTAGTTTCAAGCTGTAGTAACTACCGGATGTAACTTTGTATGGGGGAAGGTAAGAATAGGTAACACTGATAACAATTTATAACTTGACAATTTATTACTACCCTACATGTCTTACCAGAAATGTACTTAAACCCATCCAAATCCACCGTAACAACGATATTTTCCTTATTATACGGTACCAGCCACATGTTTGTACCTTTAGTTGTTATGTTTTCCCCGTTGACGAGGTGGTACAAATATTTTCCTTCCCACATACAACTCAGTTGATTGGCGTTTAAGTTCAGGACTGTGTCGGTACCTTCGACGACTTCAATACCCGTTAGACCCACTGCTATCGAATTCCCCCAATTTTGTAATATTACGATCTGCATTACGCTTGCACCTAGCAATATTTGATCAGTGGCCTCGGTTAAACTAGCTTTCCTTACGTTTAAGACGCCAGTTACGGGTCGAATCTGAAATACATATTATAGTTATCTGCTTAAAAACCAGTGTAAACGTATTACTTCTGACGTTAGAGTAGATGTCGGGGGTCTATCTTCGTTGTCTTGGGGTGTGTTCGGTTCTGATGTCAGGGAAGAGTATGAGGAGTCGGTTTTCGATATGCTTTCCAGGATATTGTCATCGGTTGTGAACAAAATCGTCTAAAAAGTTATGAACCTAGATAATAAATTTTATCCAAAAAAGTTGTAACGTAAAGCAACCCTTCAATCATAATTTTACGAGAACGAAATAAATAAAATCATTGAATTTGATTAAATATGTATTATAAACAGTTTTAATATCATTTGTCAGTCGAACCACCAGTCATATACCAGTTTCAAACTGGTTCTCGTCAATATGCCATAGGTGGAAGAACCGACTAATGATCCAGCTATTTTTGGTGTTTTAAATACAGACATGGGGATGTAACAATCTATGAACGGTCGCTATTACTCAATGACTAGCCTCCAGACGACCAAACTGGCAGAAAGCGACCTGCTATTTCACAGGTGCCATAACAGCAAGACCTGTGTGGCCATTGTTTTAGTGTTAACACCCTGTATACTTACATCACCAAAATGGTGGATCCCACCCAATATCCCACCGCAAGCTTTGGCTATTTCCCCTTTAAAGATCGGCTTGTTGTCTAGGAATATAACGATGTCTTTAACGCCTCTGTAAGAATGAATCCTAGATTTGTTATAGTTCTGAAAGAAATGCATTTAAATTATAAATATGAACATTATCGACCATATATGTAAAATTTTCCTTTAAACATACCCAAATTCTTATCATAGCTACTGTTGTAACTTCGCAGAATTCGATGGTGATTAAATGACTCCTCCCCAAATCGAACGGTGCCAACCAAATGTGCATGTCGTCTTGAGTGCGATTCACTCCATCTAGTAAATTGGAAACGACCCTTGGGTCGTTGTTGCACTCTGGGAGAATGTTTACATCTGGCGGTATTGCAAAAATCTTAAAAAGATACATTCTTTGTAATATTAACAATTTCAAGTGTTTTTGTTTACAGCTTACGTTTTTCACCTTGGCTAATTGCCCGTCAGCACTAAAAATCTCAATTCCGTTGAGCCCTACATAATATTTGTCCCCCCAGGTACTTAAGATGTCGATAATCATAGTCGTCCCTCTTGGTAGCTTTGGAATAATGAAAATGTCGGAAGTTTCTTTGAAATCTTCATCATTTATCATACTCCCTCTTTTGTCGGTATATTTATTTTTGTATTTAGAATTCTTTTTATACAGCTTCTGCTGCGGGGTGTAATCGTAGCTTCGCCTTCTACCGCTGCCAATTTTTTCATTTTTGGAGAGTAATTCCTGAATTATATCATCCCTTAATCTCTCTTCCTCAGCAACTTTCTGTTTATACTTATTAAGTCTCGTTTCGAAAGTAATATTACTACTTTTTCTCTCGGCATCTTGAGAAGTCTCTGTGTTAATTGAAGCCGAAGAATATAGGCTGTCCGTAGATTTAGATTTGTTTATATTGTACATTAAAGAGTCGTTATACTTCTCCGTAACTTTTTTTATGCTACCATAAATGTAGAGCGGTAAGATGTTTGACATTGCACTCTTACTTCTATTTGGCACATTGTCTTCGAGGACGGAGGGACTGTAAACTGAAGTCAGGTCGTCACTGTTCGACGATACTGGGGATAGAACGCTGTCTCCTTAAAAAGATGTGGCAGTTTTTATTCGCAACGATTAATGTATCACAAAACTTACATTATAATGTGCCATAATATTTACGAAACTGTGCATTGATTTGTAATAAATGAAACGACAAAATTGTATAGTTAAAATCCTTTATTATAGACTTTCTCACTCACCAAAACTTTCATCGATTAAGCTTTTAGTTGACCCACTGTTTAGCCTGCCTTTATGCGACTGATTGAAGTGGTTTAAGCTTTGCCAATATTTCTCTAGATCCGCTTGTTCAGACGAACGGTTTAAAGAACTGAAATCGAAATTCTCGTCAAATTTCAGTACCAAATAATCAGAATTTATTACTTCGATATTCTTTGGAATGTTTTTCGAGATTATTTGGCTGGCTAAAGAAGATCTCCGTCCATATTTAGCTGAGTGTGAAACACCACTGAAAAATAGCAAAAATATAATATAAGTATCTATAAATATTTCATTACCACTTACTTAATTTCTTTCGTTTCTTTTGCTTGTTCGGTTTTAATAAAATTATTCAGTTTACTGTTATCTATTGAGTATTTATCCTTTAATTTGGTTTTAGTCGAATCAGGTTGAGGTAAGGTTCGAATATGCTCTTTATCTATTGCCCTAAAGTACATATTGTATTGTAAGAAAGATAACTTTATTTCTTTAAAAACTTACTCTGTTATATCTTCTAACCATTTGGGTATTGAACCGTGGGAAGGTATGTCTGTTGAGTTACGAATATTGCAGTCATCTTTTTCTCTTAAATTTGGGTTCATATTTTTTTTTCTTTGAATTTTTGTTGAGATATAGGTAAAATGTAGTTGATAAAGTACTCAAACAATTTTAATTTTTGAATAGTTAGGAAAAGTCTGTTTGGATTTGTAGCATTTCCATAGCAACTAATTGATAAGTATTTTGACCTTAGAACATTATTC
This sequence comes from Anoplophora glabripennis, assembly GCF_000390285.2. Taxonomy (NCBI): domain Eukaryota; kingdom Metazoa; phylum Arthropoda; class Insecta; order Coleoptera; family Cerambycidae; genus Anoplophora; species Anoplophora glabripennis. The sequence goes on from NW_019416458.1 coordinate 222,126, forward strand.
ATAAGGGTGAATACAGAATAATTAATGAATAAAATGTGACACACATACTTTGTTTAACAAAACCTGTAAAACTCTGCCAGCATAGATAAGAACAAGTACCTGCCAGTGTACCAAAACATTTCCTTTAAAATATCTGAAGTTTAACCGCCAAAACTGGCTGGGATTCCCCACTTTCTAACACCTTGGACATCCATTCTGACGAGTTGTAAATTATTCCAAATTTTACTGTTTCTTTTATTTAAATTGATTTAGATGTTTTAAGTTCTGAATCAAAAAATGTATGTTTTCCTTTCTTTTTTGGAAGAGAATCATTCGGTTATATCTAAATGGTTACGACCGTTACAACCAAAATTTGGTATAACCATAATCCGGTAGTAGCGACGTTCGAACTGTCTTAAGATATGACATTTGAAAATAGATCCCGGAATGGCTCAGCCGGTAAAACTGTTTCTTTTTGTCTAAAGTGATGTGATTGACACTTTCTTAACAACAAATTATATTCCTTATTACTGTTAATAAATTGTTACTACCGCTTAGGTAAGTACCCCTACCTTATTAATTCGATGTGTCTCCTATTGTTTACTTAATCACATATGTATTATATAATTTTTTAGAAGCCGCTAAAATTTTTCGGCCATAAGGTTGTAGGTCAAGTTTTTCTGTCAAAATAATGTTATTTTTGTTATTTGCAGAAAACACGTGTTAATAAAATTATTTTAAAGATTCTATTTATAAAATAGAGAATCATTTTATTTTGGGCGTATTAGTTAAAATGCCTTAAAGTTCCTAATGATATCCTTACAGTTAGGTTGTACAGTCTGTTGCAAAAACATCGTTATTCGATATATTATAATTATTAAATTCACATGCTTTGTTACAAATATATCTATCAACTTTGATTTTATTCAAACTTAACGTTTTCGTTCTAATATTAACTTGATTTCACGTTAATTTTCACTTCAAATGAATCGTGAATGTTATAACCCCACTTTGAATTTGTGAATGACTCTCCTTTAATATCTCAATTTTGTAAAAATTTTTCAATGTTTTTGTATCTAAACATATTCCCAAAAGGGTATTTTAGTAATAAATTTTGTTTTCTTATGTGTGAAATTATAACAGGAATCTGTAAATGAATTAACCAAAAATAAATTCAAAATTACTAGTTCTGTAGTCTGATTTTGCATGTTCACCTTCATAGTTAAATATAGAATGCCTCATAGAGTGTTTAAAAGTAGTGAAACAAATGTAATTTTTTTTCTTTCTAAGTTTGTGTTGAAATATGCTATAATCAAGAGGTATTATATACACGAAATGAATTTTTTATCATTGGTAACTTATAATAATACAACTTTTATATTATATTTTACTTTTGTGCATGTCTAAATATAAATTGAACATTTATTTATTGTTTGCTTAATGGCCGATTATTATTTTGACAACTTAACTCTTCCTCAAGTTCGATCACAAAAAGGGACTAGAATATTTGTAAATGTCTTTGCCCTTAACCCGATTCTGTGCAAAATGTACTCTGTTAACAAAAACGATTGAACAAAAATGTGTGATTTAACCACGAACTTTTTCTTTGATTGTATTATATAAACCTACACTATACTAATTTTGTTATAAGGATTTTTCTCACGCAAATTTAATTTTTCAACACTTCTTTAATAAAAAAATAAAATAAAATTATTACCATTTCTATTCTAAATTTGTAAAATTTGGAAATGCTGAAATACCTCTCAATTTTATACTTTATTTTATCACTTAAATATAAGTAACCAAAAGTATCGTGAACGGATGAAAAGAATTAAGGATTGCTAACTCTCTATTTATTGTTTTGGTATATTTACTATTTTAAAACTTCAGGTTTTTTATTATCTTTAATTATATTATTGATTCATGCTTCAAATTTTCAGTTATAGAAACAATAGAGCTAATTCAAGATAACACTATCATTAAGACCATCTGATCTACATTTATAGCTTTGTTATTATTTAAAAAAAAAGGTATAATGTATCATAGAGTTTAGGACTGATTTAAAATATCGTTTTTTTTTCTTTCACATGTATTTTTTTATGTGACGGAGCAAAACAAAGCTGGTTTAAGATAACAGCAATTTTGCAGCAAAACTATCCTTATAATTCTTTTATTTAGTAGTATATAATGTGAGACCTATACAGACCATATTTTTTAAATAAACTGTTAAATATATTTGTTCACGACACACAAGTTGTGACAAAAATTGTGCAAACATTAAAAAATATTGTTATTTATTGGTGATAATTACCTATTGTTCTAAAAAATGTCGTATAAACATTTAGAATACGTTTGAAATTTTTACTAAAGACAGAAATATTACAACTAAATGTAAAAGAGGCCTCTGAAATAATTTTGTAATAATTTATTTGCGGCTTTGGAGAAAGTTCTTGCGGAAAACAGGTTATCAATTGATATCGATGCAAATAAAATTTCCTTTATATAGTACACAAATAGAGATTATGAGATAAACGTTAATCATGTGAAGCGCACTATTACCGACCTTATTAATTATAACCTAAAACCCCATATCTGACATGATCATTTTAAAAGTAAAAGAAAATAGCATGGCACGTGAAGAGTGCCGTACAACTAACCACTTTTGAATTTTTCAGTGTTGTTGGGGAAGAGCTATGCACAATTTAAATCCAGAAGGTCAGTACACGAACGTCAATGGGGCTCCCAACCCAGAGAAAATATGTATCCTGGACGCCGGCGCCCAGTACGGCAAAGTAATCGACAGGAAAGTGAGGGAGCTGTGCGTCGAGTCCCATATATTGCCGCTAGACACTCCCGCTTTTAATATAAAGGAAGGTGGCTATAAGGCCATCATTATATCGGGAGGACCGAATTCTGTATACGCGGAGGATGCGCCCCGATACGATGCTGATATATTCAGGATAGGTCTGCCTGTCTTAGGTAAGGTTTTTGAGTTGATGATGGTCTATACATTAATTTTTTTTCCTTTGCTACAAATTTAGTATAGTTGTATTGATATTGGGTATATTTGATTGTACTATCAAAAGCTGCTTTTATCAATAAGGGGACATCCCCTTTATTGAAATTTTGTATATATTTCTACTACTCTATTGTAATCTTTATACATACAAGTTTATTTTATCAGTTTTTGTTGTGAAAACTGATTTTTTTAACTTTTTTTTTTTTGTAATTTTTATACCTTCTGCTGGACGAGCTAAATATTTAAATATTACTATAAAGAAACAACACTGAACTACATAAATTCTATTCTGATTCCAGTAGAAACAATCCCTGTTTCTAATAAGAGGGTTATGTATGTGATCAAAGAGTGACCGCAAAAAATCTGTGATTTTATCCCGTTTTTTTACAATTCGCAGAGAATTAAAAGAAATACATTAAAATATGTTGCAAATTACTTGTCTTAAAAAACTGAAATGAGCATAGCTTTTAATATTTTGAAAATTTTACAAATCACCCCTACTTAGGGAATGAAAAAATGCCAAAAATGAAGAATTTGAATATTACCAATTGGTATAAAAACTATTAGCATAGCAGATATTCTCTATTTTTGGGGATGATTCCACCCCCTGAGCGCGCTTAAGGATGGATTTTCTAATTCAACATGCTTATTTCAGTCGTGAGAATAAATCTTTCTTTGTATCAAGAATCATTCGATAGAAAAATTTACATGCTAATAGTTTTTATATTTATTGGTAATATTCTATTCTTCATTTTGGGCGTCTATTCAACCGCTAAATAGGTTGAAAATTTTCAAAAAACTAAAAGCTATGCTCATCTTAATTTTTTACGATGAGTAATTTGAGACTAAAAACATATTTTTATCTATTTTCTCTCTGCGAATTGTGAAAAAACAGACGATTTTTGCAGTCACTCTTTATCCCTCTGCTCATGAATTGTGCTGGTGGCCTTGTCCGTGGCTTGCCCGATATATTGTTCACTATTAAATGGTTGAGTGTATTCTAATCTTTTTATTTATCTTCACAGAAAAATGGTCTTTGAAATTGAAAATTTCTTTCTTTGTAACATCTAGTTCGTCCAAAGAATATTTAAAATTGTGGATTTTGTTCGGTATGCTCTGTGATTTACAAAATTTCCATAGCTATGGAAAATTCGCAGAATCTAGGACTTGTTTGATAAAATAATAGCGATTTTCACTTAAAGTTTTCACACTTTGTTTTGTAGTTTTCTCGACCAAGGTTTTTCGTTCACTAATTGCAAAATTTGTCCAGTTAAATCATCAATTGTCACAATATTCTAGAGGAGTAGAAGTTGCCATTGTTCCACTTTGGCATCATAATATTATTTAATATTTGCTAGCCAAGTCGTTGAACTTAAGAGAGCTCTATAGCAAATAGCCAGTGATACATTTTTATAGATTTTATTACAGTTTGTCTAAATATGAATGAATGCACAAATAACAGACTTTCCCCCATTTTAACGCAAATTTTATATAAAATGGAGTTAGTTTGAAACTTAGATTACTTTTTGTTGTAAAGAAATTTGTAATTTACTTGTTTAAAAGCAGCAAATTACAAATTTCTTTACAACAAAAAGTAATTTGAGTTCCAAACTAAGTTCATTTTATAGAAAATTTGCATTAAAATGGGGGAAAGTCCGTTATTTGTGCATTAATTCATATTTAGACGAACTGTGTAACAAAATCTATAAAAATGTATTGCTGTTGCCTATTTGCTATAGAACCCTCTTAATCCAACTAGGAAACCAATTGGAGTGTCGGAATATCTATGATTTTTCTCAATATATCAAATGATTACTGTCAAATAGCATTTCAAGGAAATTAACATTGAAAAAAAAAATAGATGTAATGCTATTTTATAGATTGTCAAGTTGTTTTAAAGCGCCCGTAGTTTTGACTTTTTTTTTGTACGTACCTACCCGACCAAAAGAATATATTTGTTTGCTATTTGGTCCTCAGGTATTTGCTATGGAATGCAGATGATGAACAAGGAGTTCGGTGGTACCGTTACAAGAAGGGAAACCAGAGAGGATGGTGTGTTTACCATAGAAGTTAACACGAAATGTTTGCTTTTTAAGTAAGTAGTGACACTTAAAATGAAATGCGGGGGAGAAATTTTGTTGTAGAAATTAATTAAGGAGGGTAAAGAAGGGGACTTTCTCGGAAATTTAGAATGTCCTCGATACAACCCTCCGAAATAATAAAAAACACGGAACAACTTTGATTTATCGAGGATAAAATCAAAGCTACACCGTGTATGACATTTTAACACTAGTATTGCCAAAATTCATATATTTTTTTAATTAATTTTCCAAGATACGCATTATTTGGATCACCATGTATTTACGAATATCAGGAATTCATATTTACTATTCTTCAAAATGTGACTGTAATTAATAAAAACATCTCTCCTGCGCAGAGGATTGGATAAAATGCAGCAGGTCCTGCTGACCCACGGCGATTCCATAGACAAGGTGGCGGAGAACTTCCGGCCCATAGCGCAGAGCTCGTCGTTCTGCGCCGGCATCTACAACGAGAAGCTCCACCTCTACGGCGTCCAGTTCCACCCCGAGGTAGACCTGACGCCGAACGGCAAGACGATGCTGAAGAACTTCCTGTTCGACATAGCCGGCCTGACGGGGAACTACACGATACAGGGCCGCGAGGCGGAGTGCATAAAGTACATCAAAGACACCGTCGGCAACAACAAGGTGCTCCTGCTGGTGAGCGGCGGCGTGGACAGTACCGTATGCGCGGCGTTGCTGCACAAGGCGCTGCGGCCCGACCAGATCATCGCGATACACATCGACAACGGCTTCATGAGGAAAAACGAGAGCGCCAAGGTGCACAACTCGCTGCAGAAGGTCGGGCTGAACTTGAGGGTGATAAAGGCGGGGTCGAGTTTCTCCGAGGGCACCACCGTCGTGCCCATCGACAAGCAGGAGGGTAACTCCAGGACCCGGATCACCAAGATGCTCTGTATGACGTCCAACCCGGAGGAGAAGCGGAAGATTATCGGGGATATTTTCGTGAAGATATCGGACGAGATCGTCGCGGATCTTAACCTGAAGGCGGAGGAAGTGTTTTTGGGACAGGGCACGCTCAGACCCGACTTGATCGAGTCCGCCTCGAAGCTGGTCTCGTCCAAGGCCGATACTATAAAGACGCATCACAATGATTCGCAGCTAATTAGGAAGCTTAGGGAGGAAGGTATGTAATGCGTACGGCTAGTATTGGTGAGATGTAACCTACAAAGCGTATGTCATATGTTCAAATGTCGTTGTTACTTTATGACTACTGACACGTGTGCCTACCGAACTTAGATGAGTAGGTCATTTGTATTAGTAGGCATATGTGTCAGTAGGCAATGACATTTAAAGATACAAAATGTTTTGTAGGTTACATCTCACCGATACTGTAATACACGTTTGTAGATAAACATCGAAATAGTCGAATCATTTGTTGAATTGAAAAAAAAACTTAAAATGTTTAAAATAATAAAGTTTTTTCACTATAAAATCGAAAAGGACCAGAGGTGATGCCGAACGGCAGAATAACGACCCAGCATTGCCATAACAGTCGGGAAAATACTCCCTGATGCAAAATTTGTTTTGATTTTTTCAGCGACTCCTCAATTTTTTTCTAAACAACGGCCATCTTTCTTGCGTCTCTTTCGCGGACAAAATCGTTGATTTTCGGAAAGAAGTTTTTCTAAATAAAAAATACCATAGAAAATGCAGAAAAAACTCAACTAGAACGACTGAGGAGCGTGTTGCACTCTCAGCTCACTTGCAAAAACAGTCTGTCTGTCAGCAAGTTAGCCGATATTGAGGGCGAGTGTGGGGGCAAGAAATACCTACAATATTTAATATACAGGGTGGGGCATTTATCTTGAGACAAAATTATATCTCGGTTGGACTCGATTATTTCGAAAAAAAAGTTTCAGACAAAAATTATAAAGCACCGAGGAAACCATTGAAAGGTCCATATTACGACTTTCCGTCTAGACCAGAAGTGGTGTTTTTAGACCGGAAGCTGAAAACACCCATTTTTTACCACGGATTTCGATTGAAAAACGAAATAAATACTTTTGTTATTATTTTTTCGATTTGACCCACATTTTGGTCATAAAATGGCCATAAAAAACAAACAAAAAAAAAACAAATCTTGAGACAAGGTATCACTTTTTTTTAAATGTTTCATACAAAAGTTGTGGGGTGAAAAGGGGAGCTATCTTGACATGACCTTGAAAATGACCTTGACCTTCACTTCAAGGTTGTTTGAAGGTCAAATTCAAAATTTACAAGAGCGGGAAGTTTTACAAGATACGAATTTAACTTCAAGAACAAGATCAGATATCAAGGTCATTTTAAAGTCAAAAAACTATATAATTATTAACTACTTTCATCACGACCCAGGAGTAACGACGTGGACGTAGTATGTAGTTTTTTATTCCCTTTGGGGTGCTTGTTTTTGCTGAAATTAAGAATTTCTTCAGTTTTCTGAAGATTTTTATGATTCGCTAAAGACCGAAGTGTATTTGATCTTTAAACGACCTTTGAATCAAGGTCAAGGTCATGTCAAGATAGCCCCGTTTTCACCCTACAACTTTTGATGAAACATTTTTTTTAAAAAAGTGATCTCAACAAGGTAATTTATTGTCTCAAGATTCTTAGGTCTTTTTTTGTGTTTTATGGCCAAAATATGGGTAAATCGAAAAAATAATAACAAAAAGTGTTCTTTTTTTCGTTTTTCAATCGAAATCCTTGGTAAAAAATGGGTGTTTCCATTTAAAAAAAATCAACTTCGGATCTAAAAGCACCACTTCAGGTCTAAACTGAACGTCGTAAAATGGACCTTTCAATGGTCGCCATCGGTGCCTTACAATTTTTGTCTGAAAATTTTTTCGCAATAATCGAGTCCAACCGAAATATTATTTTGTCTCAAGATAAATGCTTCACCCAGTATAAGAATAGTGTTGTAAAAGCGAAAACTTTCCCGTACGCTTGAGAGTATTGGGAGTGTTTGCACATGAAATGATCTTTTTGGAAATATGAAATGAAAACGTTTTTATGAATTTTCTTAAATTTTGCAAAAATATCAACCACTTAAGAGCTTTTATCAAAATTTGGAGAACATTTTCTAAAGAAAGTTCGATAATAGTGAAAATTTTCATAATTCTTAAAAAATATTAAATATCTCAAGTTTTTTAACTTTTTTTCATGATCACATTTATTTATACTCGTTTATTCTTGTTTACGCATTATAAAAAATTCTCTAGAAACAAATTCTTGTGCATTTTACATTTTGGACAGCTTCTATGTGTTACGATGTACAGTCTTTGCTTGCCAGTAGGCACAAAGTAACACTTTCTGCCAGTAGGCATTGAATAGCAGTGACATATAAAACATGACATACATTTTTAGGTTATACCTCGCCCACACTCAACATAGCTAAATAACGAAAATGGCATGCTCTGATGGTAAATAATAAATTTGAAAGTGAATGTTTTTTGTCTCATTTGATTTTGATAAATATCAATGAGGACGATCATTTTTAGGGATTTGGCGAAAAATTAAAAGTATATTAAAAATGTACCAATATTTCATTTTATGAGAAAAGACCGCAAAATTTGGATGATTTTTTAATTATAGGTCTATTCCTCAGTGACGACTTCGGCACAGAAATTTTATTAAAACTTTTCTGAGTATACAGGGTGCAATAGAAATTAAGTTTTTTTCTTTGAAATATTCTGCAACACTTTCCAACTAAATTAACGTCTATTTGAATCAATCATTCCGATTAGTCCCATTTTTTATGAGCAATTTATTGTCTCTGTTATTTATTGCGATATGAAGTAAAATTTAATACAAATTTAAGTTTATTGTGAAAATTAATTAAAATTAATATTTTAAAAAAATGGCTAAGAAAAAGGCTTTTAAGCTCTTTAAAAAATGAAATTATTTTTATTGGGAAAAATAAATAGTTATTAAATTATTTCAGTCTCCTCCGAAATTATTTGTGTGGTAGAATTTGGTTCCAAGTGACTCTTCGTGATAAAATTTTGCCATTTTTTCATAAATGGTGACTTGCGCTATGTTTTAAATTTTTTTCTTCCTAAAGACGAACGGCCCCGTTCGGCATTTTTTGTGGTTTCTAACGATGCAGGAACAATTGCCGATATCAACATTTATCCGTTTTCCCGTATGTCATGTAATTTTCACATGTAACTTTATCATTCCGTTGAATAACAAATCGTCTCCCGTACTTTCAGGTAGGGTAGTGGAGCCGTTGAAGGACTTCCACAAGGACGAGGTGAGGGCGATAGGCAGGGACTTGGGTTTGCCACAGGAATTAGTTATGAGGCACCCGTTCCCGGGACCCGGCCTCGCGATCAGGGTCCTGTGCGCCGAGGAACCTTACATGGAAAGGGACTTCTCCGAGACTCAGGTTCTAGTGAAAATAATCGTGGAGTTCGATCAAATGTTGCAGAAGAAGCACGCTCTCTTGAACAGAGTGGAAGGAGTGACAAACGATGAGGAAAGGTGAGTCGGGCGTCCGTTTTTTTAATATATTTTTTTCTAAATTGTATTTGCTTAAAATATTTAACAGGTGTTTAGTTTTTTTTTATTTACGATTGATTCGTTTTGTGTAGTTTGAGCTCGATCTGTCATGTAGTATTGTTAATTTTAGGATTTCTGGTATCGGAGAACATCCATTTGTTTGACTTCATTGTTAATTTCAGGGTCATACTGAGAAGGATATCGAGCAAACAGAAGTTGGCCGCCACGCTGCTCCCGATCCGCAGCGTCGGCGTCCAGGGCGACTGCCGCTCGTACAGCTACGTCGTGGGCATTTCAAGTGAGAGAGAACCAGACTGGGACGATATGATGTTCTTATCCTGCCTTATACCCAGAATATGCCGTAATGTCAATCGGGTGTGTTACGTGTTCGGCGGTATCGTTAAGGAGCCCCTGCCCGACGTCACGCCCACCTATCTCACCAGTAACGTTCTTAGCACTTTGCGCCAGTGTGACGACGTGGCTACGGGTGTAAGTACGACTTTCAACGGAAAACGAAGAAATCGCTACGAGTGTGTTTTGTTTGTTTCAGGTGTTACATAATAGCGGACAAAACGCTTCAGTGAGTCAAATGCCTGTGATTCTTATTCCCCTGCACTTCGATAGGGATCAGGCTTTAAGGATTCCTTCGTGTCAGAGATCCGTCGTTCTCAGGCCTTTCTGCACGCTCGACTTCATGACCGGGACACCCGCCATTCCCGGGAAACAGTTGCCTGTCGAAGTGAGTACCACCCCATTTTCCCTAATGACTAATCGTGAGATTTTTAGGCAGGTGACGTTTTCGCATGCATCGCGGTACAAAAAATTGATACAAAACGTAAATTAAACTTTTTTTTTGTCGTTTGCCTAAAAATCGGTTGCTTGCTAATAACAGAAATGCTGAAAGCGTCCGTTTCCAGGTGGTACAAAGGATGGTGCAGGAAGTGGTACAAGTGCCGGGAATTTCTAGAGTTTTATACGACTTAACCTCAAAGCCGCCTGGAACAACCGAATGGGAATGATAATCGAAAACCACCACGTATGATGTATAAATTATTAATGTAATTTGTTAGATTGAAAAGACTTTAAAGAAGGTTTCTTGTTTTATTATTTGAATCTGTTTTGTATAAATTATAACGTTACAATACCTTTCTGATCTGTTTAGGTTATCGAGAAGAATGCACCACAAGACAGCTCAAATGTTATAATACTATAATTGTGAGTATATGCAAGAAAATTGTTAATCATTTGTAATTTCTATGTTATCGGTTTAAGTTTTCCTGTAATAAACTTTTTATTTGTAACTATTGTCTAATTTACTTCAACTTCAGTACGTGTTTAACCAAATAATTATTTATTTGGAAAAAAATATGCACGAATAACTAATTCTCTGTCATACACTTTCGCACTTTCAGTAGTAACGATAGTATGAATTAATGGCTTTAAAAAATGTATGCCTACTACAAATAATTTCAACCATTTGATCTACTAAAATGAACTATTTGAACTAATGAAAATTCTAAACTATGAGAATTTCTCCGCCATCTATTAGTAAATAGTCGAATTAAACGTATTAAATCTATTTTTAACTGTAATTAAAGAGATATATAATTAAAAAATACAAATTACACATTCAATTCGTTATAAAAAAAGTGTTTGTGATTCTAAAAAGTGCTCTGAATCAACGAAATTTAATAAAGATTTCTGACTTAACTTGCGAAGCGGACATACGTCAGTTCATACGCCATTTTATCCAACTTCGTGAGAGTGATTTGCGTGCAGTGTTTGCTATGAAGTTATTTGTTATTCAAAGGGACGAAGAAGAATAATTTCAACATTACTGATTTGAAAATCCAAATATTTAAAAGCTTTCCAACGGAGGACTCGTTGACTGAAATCGAGGCAAAAAAATCGTTTTCTGCTTGGTTTCCACGCCTAGCAAAATGGGAACGTTATCATTAAACTGTCCCTTTTGCTGCGAAGAAAAATTCACGTCCTACAATTCACTAAAATATCACATTCTCAGCATGGTTGATAACGTAATGTGCCCGGCGTGTAACTGTAGGTGCGATGATATATTGGAGTTAGCAGAACACTTGGGTAGAGAATGTAAAGAAAAAGAAGTCGAGCTTCCCGTAACAGAACCAATCTCACAAGTAACCATAAAAAAAGAGGCAAATCCAGAATCCCAGTCACCTGATGAAAGTGAGTCGAATAATGCTTTGATCAATCCCAAAACTGAAGCGGAGGATAACTGTTACGATAAAAGCATTCTTGAAAAAGCTTTAACTAGCACTGAAGAAGATCTCCAAAATGATAATGAGGACCAAGGAGAGTATTCGTCTTCTAAAGTCATGTATATGTGCCAAATGTGTAATGTTAATTTTACTTCAATCGAAGAACATTTACAAAAGTTCCATGAAGGAGAGGAAGTCATTTATGTAATTAATTCTACTTTCTTTTTATAAGGCTATACAATTTATACTTATCTTTTAATTTTCCAGGAAAGTGGGGATACGGCACACATACTAAGCGATGGCCATAATCCCACTGTTGAAAATGAGGACGGCACAGATATCGAAGAAAACATGTTTGAATTAAATGACGAAGAAGAGTACGACAATGCCGAAGAATACATAGATGATGGCAAGGCTTCCAAAACGATAGAAGAACAACAGTGTTTAGATAAAGACGGTCGAGTGTATACTAGAAAGGTAGTCAAAATCGACAAATTCTGGATAGACAAGAACGACAAACAAGAGGAAGAAGGCCCCATGACTGAAAAGTACCTGTTGGAGAACGGAAAGATTCGAAAAATCACAGAAGAAGAAGCCGACGCGATTTACGACAAAGAAACTATAATACAAATTCACCAGTGCCCCAAGTGTTACCTGCAATTCCCCAATTTAGACCATTACAAGAAACATATGTGTGACCCGTCGAAAGTGAAAAACAAGTTCAAGTGTACGCATTGCACCGCGGTATTCCTGAATTACCAAGCGTTGACGGGTCATATGAAGTCGCATATAACAAAAGACGAAACAACGGGTAAAATTAAACGGGTCGTTACTTTGGGTCCGTACACTTGCGACATTTGCAACACAATGTTCCCTTCCTTTAAAAGCCTACGGCTTCACAAGAGGATGCACGACCCCATTAAGGACAAGATTCCCGAAGCGCCCGTGAGCTACAGCATCACGGGCCCTATAGACGACAGCAGAGAAATGGTGCGTCACATGTTCATCTGCAGCATTTGCAACAAAACTTACGACAAGGAATACGAAGAGGTGCACATGAAATCGCACAGTCAGGAAGAGAATTTTAATTGTTCGGTGTGTAACAGGAAGTTTTACACGAAAGAAAACCTCGAGATGCACGTCAAAGCGCACAGTAACGGGAAGAAATTCTCGTGTTCGTACTGCAAGAAACCCTTCACGACATTCAACGCTTTGCAGGAGCACGTCACCAACCAGTGTCAGAAACGTCAGTACGAGTGCCAGTTTTGCGGCAGGAGGTTTTCCAGGCCACACGAGAAGGTGAAACACGAGAGGATCCACACTGGCGAAAAACCGCACGTGTGTCAGATTTGCGGGAAAGCTTTCCGCGTTAGCTATTGCTTGACGCTCCATCTGCGCACTCATTCCGGTACAAGACCTTACCAGTGCAACGCGTGCGGAAAGCGGTTTAAATCGCACAGCGTCTACAACCACCACTTACTCACCCATTCGGACGTAAGGGCGTACAAATGCCCGTATTGCCCGAAAGCCTTCAAAACCAGCGTCCAACTGGCCGGGCATAAAAACAGTCACATTAAGCCGTTCGCCTGTACGGAATGCAACAGACCTTTCGCTTCCTTGTACGCCGTCAGGGCGCATATGGAGACTCACAAGAGGGATAATAACTTGAAATTCGACTGTTGGTTATGCGGCGCCACTTACGCACGGGCTTTCGCCCTGAGGGACCACATGAAGAGTCAGCATGCAGGTGCGAATGTGAATGTGGACGAGAACGTTTTGATTGAACTGGAGACTAATGAGAGCACAAATCAGATCGAGAACGAAATGCGGACTGAGATCGAGGAGCAGATGGAGACCGAGGAAGCGGCGTAGTTTTTTTTAAATTTTAGTAACCAGTTGTTAGTGTTTTAGGGTACATTTCTTCGAACGGTTAATGCAGCAGTTATATTTTTAGCATTTATTTATTTGTAGGTGATCGAATATACTATTGTTTAAATTTATGGATGTAGTTATTAATTAAAATTTCTTTTTTATTTTTGAGTAGTGTTTATTTTCCTTGAACATCGATTAAAAATGTTCAAATTTGTGGCTACAGCTGTAGTCCAAGCATTCTGTCACGAATTAATGTTAAATTTGCAGAAATTATTACCTGGACAAAAAAAATTTACTATAGAAAATTAAATTTTAAATTGAGTTTCTTGTTCTTTAAACTCGATCCAAAATGGCGAACATGGTTAAAAAATATCGCAAAGTTGGAAAAAAACGGTTTTTCTAAAATAACAAAAAATATAGCACGGATTGAAAAATTTTAAATGAGAAAGTTGTAGGTTTTAAAAAGATCTATCGACTGATTTTTTGAAAGTATCGATTGCTTTGTTACTTTTCGAGATATATCGAAAAAACCGTTAAAAATCTTCTCTTTTCTCTTCTTCTATAACTCGTTTACATTTACGTGCCCATATTTGCTATTTACTGCAAGCATAGCCCGCGGCAAGCCAAAAAAGTACATTTTTGAAAAATTTAAAAATATTAATTATTTTTCGATATATCGATTTTTTGAAAAAAAGGCGCTGTCGAAAATTGGCTAGATCTTCTCAGCGGATAGCCCTACAGTAACAATTTTCGGTTTATTGTCTTCGTAAAGAGTTATATTATCGTGCTGTTAAAAAATGTTGACGATTTTATTAATTTTATGGATCAAAAAACGACTGAAAATGTTGCACTTTTTTTGGGTATGTTTTTTTTCAAATAACTATTTCAATTTTTATTATTTTTTTGTACTTAATCTGGGGTAGCTAAACACGAATATTATAGCATTTTTGCCTTAGAAGCAAAATAGACACGTAAATGTTTAGTTTTCTTTCTTTAAAAGTCATTTTCATAAAATAAAAATTGAAATGGTAATTTGAAAAAAACATACCCAAAAAAGTGCAATTTATTCAAAGTCATTTTTTGATCCTTAATATTAATAAAATCGTCAACATTTTTTAACAGCATGATAATATAACTCTTTACGAAGAAAATAAACCGAAAATCGTTACTGTAGGGCTATCCGCTGAGAAGATCTAGCCAATTTTCGAGTGTCTTTTTTTCAAAAAGTCGATATATCTCGAAAAATAATTAATATTTTTAAATTTTTCAAAAATGTACTTTTTTGGCTTGCCGCGGGCTATGCTTGCAGTAAATAGCAAATATGGGCACGTAAATGTAAACGAGTTATAGAAGAAGAGAAAAGAGAAGATTTTTAACGGTTTTTTCGATATATCTCGAAAAGTAACAAAGCAATCGATACTTTCAAAAAATCAGTTGATAGATCTTTTTAAAACCTACAACTTTCTCATTTAAAATTTTTCAATCCGTGCTATATTTTTTAAATTATTTTAGAAAAACCGTTTTTTTCAACTTTGCGATTTTTTTTAACCATGTTCTCCATATTGGATCGAGTTTAAAGAACAAGAAACTCAATTTAAAATTTAATTTTCTATACGGTCATTTTTTTTTTGTCCAGGTAATAATTTCTGTAAGCATTTCTCTATAATGCTTGGACTACTGGTGCTAAAACATTAAATCAATGATGTGATTGTACGGGTTTAGGTTATAAAGTGATCCTCCAATAATGAAAGATTAGATTATTTTGAGGGAAAAATTCTTATGAACAAATGTTCTGGACCTTCAGGCGTAGGCATAGTTTAGCAATTTTTTTCCACGATTTTCTTGTTATAAACTGGTTAAAATTTTCAAATTTCAAAATCTCAAAACAGTTTTAAATTTTGAACGCACTTTGCTTTATATGCCAGATCAATGTGGCTGGTAATAACTGTCGGACAACATTAGCCTTAATAAACTCGTCCAAGTAATCCAATAATCTTCAATAATTCTTGTAGCTTGTGTTTATGACCTTACTAAGACATTCAACTGTGTTTCCTACCCTAATATTTTAAGAAAATTGACATGCCAGAATAACTTTAATAAAATCTGAATTGAGAAATATTACACATGGGGTGCCCCAAGGATCTATTTTAGGTCCTCTACTTTTTTTTATTAAACAAATGATTTATCCACTTGTGAATCAAATAGTAATTAATGTCATTCTATTTGCTGATGACACTACTACAGTAAATTGTCGTTACTCCACATACAATTCCTTTTCCAAAACAGTTGCCAACAAATAGTCCAGAAAAATGAAAAAATGAACTTGTTTACTCTGAAATTTTTTTATAGAAAAGTAGTAGGTATTGAGATCAGAAAACATATACACGCAATCACCGGGAACATACAGCATCTTGAGATATAGACACACATGATTATTCGCTTTCTTTGACCAAAAACTGCCAATATCTCAATTAAGATGCATTTTTTTGAAAAAAAGTTTCAAATAAAAGTTGTTCAAAATTAAATTTTCTACAAAATTGCTACTATGAAAAATTTCGATTTTCCCAATAGTTTTCCCTATATCTTAAACGAAGTGCAATTATGTGAAAATTTATGTTTTGCAGCCAAATAATGGTCAATTCATTTTTAAATAAAAAAAGTGAATTAGAGAAAAGAAAATTGTGGAAAATCTTATAAGTACAGTTTTCCGAATTTTGAATATTTATGAGCATCAAAAGTATAATTTTTAGGTTTTCGAGCGTGTACATATCGAATTAATAATGCGCTTTTTCGGCTTTTTATAATAGTATAGTAGTAGTATAGTATTTTCTAGAAACATCTGTTATCTTAGAAATTTCTTTGCAACAGCGATGAAGCAGTTTTACATAAGAGACCTACATATGGAGGTTCATAAAAAATTGTTAAAAATAATCAATAGGAAAAGTTGTTTCTTTAATTTATAAATAAATGAAAAAAAAAAAATTATTGATATAATTTTTTTTAGAAAATTCGTTTCCAATTGTCGTCAAATTTAAATTTTCAGTTCATTATTACAAATTTCAAAGAAAACCGATTTATTTTTCTGGAAAATATTAAAAAGTGCATAATTAATTGGTACACCCCCGAATTAAAACTTATATAATTCACTTTTGTTATTTAAAAAATGAATTTACCATTACTTTGGCTCCAAAATATTAATTTCAACATAATCTGTACTATGTACTTCATTTAAAAAATAATTTTCGTAGGAGCCATTTTGTAGGAAATTTAATTTTGAACAACTTTTATTTGAACCGTTTTTTCAAAAATGCAACTTCATTGAGATATTGGCAGTTTTTGGTGAAAAAACGCGAAAAATCATATATACAGGGTGTGCCATTTAACACTCTCGTTGCCAATATCTCCCAAATGAAGAAATTTACTTTAGTTTCGGAAACTGGGGTTGTTAAGTCCCTCCAATAGCTTCAAATTGCAGTTAGAATTGTTAGTTCAAATTTTTCCGTATAGATTTTCCTGTAATTGATCGTTTGTTTTTTTTATAATTTATTGTTTGTTAGTTAGTATGTGGTGTGATTAAAGCCATTATAACAATATTTTAAAAGAATATTTTGTCTCAGTGTGATTTAAATAAAATAATAGATTTTCCTGTTACGTTATTGCATATTATATTGAAGTTCATGTCTCAAAAACAAGTAAATATTGGGAAAAACTTTATATTACAAAAATTACTCAAAATTTAACGATCTTTCAGATATATGCTTCCTGATCTCAAAACCTACTTTTCTATAAAAAAATCTCAGAGTAAAAGTCTGCTTATTCCGTCTTTTTATGTCTAACTTTCTTGGACTAAAAAGAACTCTTGGATATTGGTTCTGTACAAATTTACTTACTTTAAACACTGCAAAAACGCAATCGCTACATTTTTGTTTTAGTACATAAACGAAGAGTTCGATTTTTCAGCAAACAGTTAAATACTTAGAAATTATTTTGGACTTGCGACTTAGTTGGGAATCTCATGTTGATTATCTTATAAGTAAGTTACCGGAACACAATTTTATGATCCGCAATTTAAAGAATAGAAATTTATGCTCGTATAAAATACACAAAATATAATAATTATTGCAATACTTTGAATTTGCCCGTATTTTTGTGAACAAACCTATCCATATTAATTGTTCACAGGCAACATTTGTATTTAAAACTTATGTATTTGCGCAACTGTTTTTACACAAATATTTGCAAACAGTTTTTATACATGTTTGTATGACTGAGAGCAAAAATATATAGGTCTGGAAAACACAAAATGTTTTTTCTGAAAATAATGTAAAGATAATATAGTATTTATTATGAGAATGTACGGGTAATAGATATACTTTGGGAAATGAGGTTTTCTTGAAAACCACACATATTTTCAGTGGCTGCAACTCAAATGTAGGCTAAAAAAATTGTATATACGTTAATTAACACTGCTTGGTGGTGCTACGGTAATTTTCTTTCCAGAAATATAGCTCTAGTTTGATACCGCTGGAAAGAACGTACTTAGGAGCCATCATGTGTACATAATTTTTTTCAATATTGTATGATACAGGTGTATTATTGCCTGCTTACTACATACAAAACATACTACACATTATTTGTAGTCTATTAACAGAATAAATACTTCAAATGTTGATTTAGTAATCAAACAGAATACATGTAGAGATAATTTTGTACGGATTTCTGTTTTCGACTTACAGAAGTCACATTACATATCTAGTGTAGCACACACGCGTTATCCATAAAAAAAAGGCCGTCTTTACTTTGATTTTCGCTCATTTTTATAACGATGCCGTTAAACAAGGTAGGCACATTTTTCAAATGAATTTTTATCCATTTTTTGAGTGTTCTTAATAATTATAGTGAAAATGTATTAAAAAATGTCCTACAAAATTAAAAAAAATGTTCAAATAACGTTACTGGATTAATAGGGCAAGTATAAGGTAATTAGAATTAAACTTATTGTAGAATAAAATAAAGTATATCTTTCTATTTCATTTCATCAAGTTTTTTTTTTAATATTCAATTAAAACGAAAATGCATTATCAGAAATATATTTAGATTGTTGATTAACTAATGCAAACAATGTAGTGAATATTTGTGGAACAGACAATACACATATGGTTCATTTACTGCTGTGGATTTAGAGAAATCCTCAGTAATGCACACATTCCCGTCGAGTGTTATTCAAATAAACCAGATAACTTTTCTGAAGCTGAAATCCATTAAATCAATTGATAAAGTTGGGGAAAATGTGACTGATTTCCTGCTCTAGCTTTTGTCAATAAGGACTGGTATCCGGTTTTTACAAAAAAATTAAAATGATGAATGAAGTGACGAATCAGTCGATCGACTGGGCTAACGTAAGTACTAGCATGCAATGTTTAATAGTAGCAGAGTTTTTTCTAATCATGCGTATACAAAAATAATCGTGTCAGAAAGGTGTGTGTGTTGGATGCAGACTGGAACTTGGATGGGTGACCTAAGGCAGGCTCGGGGACGTGGCTGTGGCAGCCTACCAGAGACCTGGGTCGCTCAATACCTTCCGCCTGCATGTGGTCCCTGATAAAAATAGTAATGAGAATAGTGCAATAAATCTCTGTAACTCAAGACGATGCTATCATACATTAAAAACTGTGCCATCCGTGTAGTAATAGGATGGTTTGAAGAAAAGTACTCAAGTAATGAAGGGGGGTGTAAGGCCTAAGTGCCGCAACGGAAAAGCAATTTTCCACCACCCCCCAAGATAAAAGTAAAAATTAATCTAACAGTATTCTTCGTTATATTTTTTAACTGTTTTTTCAGGTCGACACTTCCGGCACAAGGTTCATCAACACGATATGGATATCCAAGGACGCCTCCGAGATAGTAACGAAAATAACAATTTTCCTGCCGATAGTTATTTTTGGATTATTCGGCAACATACTTGTAATCTACATTCTCGTAAAGAATCCCAATATACGGACCCCCACTAACCTACTGATAGGAAATATGGCTCTGGCCGACCTTCTCTCCCTTCTAATAGACCCCTGGGTTGTACTGACTTACGATACGTTCCAGAACTACCAGCTGGGTAGGATAGGATGTCAAGGGGAATCGGCTATGGAATGTACGATAAACGCCTTATTTTAATACAATCAATATAAACGTTTTTGTAGGTTCGATTCTTATTACGAGCGTGATAAGCATGTCGGCTATCACATACGATCGACTTACCGCAATAGTCTTGCCTAAAGAGACGAGTTTGAACCAGAGAGGGGCGAAAATCGTCATGGCCATAACTTGGATCGTTGGGATTATATTGTCGATACCCTTGTCTGTCTACAGAACGTACAAGGTGAGTTGCTGATGTAACCGTTAATTAACGCTATATATAAAATCGTTTTAGGAGCGTGAGTGGTTGGATTTTCTAGAAAAATACTGCACGGAAAAAACGATAGTGATAAACATGTACTGGTACGTTATAATTACAATTCTGGTTTGGCTACCGTTGACTATTCAGGTTATTTGCTACGCTTCTATTTTGATAAAGGTAAAAGGACTAGGACTATTTGTTGGTCCGGTATAATTTATATGTTTTATTTCAGCTGAATAAATACGAGAAAATTATACAAAAGAACTTCCACCGTCACATGAGCTACAAGAAAAGAGCCGCTAAAATGATGTTTGTGGTGATTGTAACATTTATGATATGCCGTCTTCCCTTCACGGTGCTCATTATATACCGCCAGCAACTTATAAAAGTTAAGCAGTTGTCATCTTCCAATGACGTCAAAAATCAGGTAATTTTTTTCAAAGTTATCAGTGTTTTCTATTAAAGTTGTGTCCCATTGGTAAGTTGATCCCCGAAATGCAAAATTTAGGTGCATTCTACAGGGTGTTAGCAGTTTGACTGCCTTAATTTTAGCAGACGATAGAATACATTAAAATAAACAAAAAAAACATGACATGGGTCCTAAAGTCAACCATTTCCGAGAAAAAAAATATCCAAACTTACAACTTGATATTGACATAGCTGCGTGCATAGAATACCATAAAATACAATGTTTTTTTTTTAACTTCTTTATGCTTAATTGTAAAAAATATTAGCGTTGCAATAAATTAAAATTCCATAAAATTCATATCGAGTGATGTGACAAAGGCGCGGCGGATAACACGAGGATACTAAGCTGTCCAGCAATACGCAATTCAGTTGGTATCTGGAATTGGACCGTGTCTGTGTTTTTTGCGTACCACTATTTCCTTTCGAGGTGTTATCAGAGGGTTCCAGTCTTTTTGGAACACCCTATATGTTTGCAATCCTGGCAAGAATAACTTTTTCAATACAAGTTTTTGATGAATTTATGTTTAAACAGTTTTTAATAAATAATAAACAAAAGAAAATAGGAAAGAAATTTCTTTGCACGGCCATCTAAAGAAAAAACTAAATATTTTTATGCCAAATGAACACCCTGTATATTGAGCTTAAGCAACGTGTACCTGTATTTTGGGTTGTAACTAGAAGAAAAAGAAAGGTTATCAAACGAGCTTTTTATCAAAACTGAATCTTACATTATATAAATATATCTATAATTTTGTTTAAAAAATAAATATGTAACTGAGGAATTAACGCGCATATTTGTACTCTTACAAAAGAAATAGCATCCATCACGCTATCTGGAGGCCTAAGGGATTGCAGACCTTTGAGAATCCCCACTTTTTATCCTGAGCAACAAACGGTCCGTTGTGGACGATGTGCACCGCCATATTTCGGGAATAGTTCAAATGTGGCACTAGTTTAGGCGTTATAAGGAAATACTGGGACGAGGTCTGTTGACACGTCACGTCGACAATTAATTCAAAGATCCTTCGCTCGTTGTTGGCGTCCATACCTAAAATACATCAGATCGAATAGTTATATCGAATATTTGAAGAATTTTATTCAAGGTCTACCAATATTTCAACAAATTTTGTAAAATATGTCTTTACACTAACTCTATAAAACATTGTTTCATTATTGTAAAATTTTCAATGACAATAAAATTAAAAAATTAATTAATTAATAATTAAAATTAATTAAAAAATACAAGAAAAAAACATGAAAAAAAGGGTAATCAATATAAGATTATAAATTGTAATCTTTTTAATACCACTCTAAATACATAGACAAATTTTAAAAACTTATAAATTCCTTGAAAATTACAAAATTCATACCTCTAAATACTCTGAAATATCAGTAAATATATCAAAACAAGTGTGAAAATGTTTCTAAATAAATAAAAACATATC
Source organism: Anoplophora glabripennis (assembly GCF_000390285.2). Lineage (NCBI taxonomy): Eukaryota > Metazoa > Arthropoda > Insecta > Coleoptera > Cerambycidae > Anoplophora > Anoplophora glabripennis. The sequence continues at coordinate 244,115 of NW_019416458.1, forward strand.
AGAATGAAACAAAGTCACTTATAGTGTCTAAAATTATATAAAAACGGCTACAAAATAAATAAAATTTCTTCTAAACTAATTTGGAAAACAATTGTATGTATATATCAAAATGGCCTTAAAAAGCACTAAAATGGGTCTAAATAGTTTTAGAACACAATAAAATAAAATCTTTGCAAAAGCAATATTTAAAAAAGTAAGAAAAAGGTTTCCTTTTTGTGTTTCCGAAGAAAACGTTAACACACACATTCTCGCCTTTACAACATTAAATAACAGTGGCATGAAAACAATTATTATTCTCGATATTCTTCTAGAAACAAATATTTTACAAAAGAAAACGATAGACTCACCCTGATTAATTTCGTCGACACATCTGAACGGCACAGGCGTCAACTCCTGCAGCGACAACATAAAAGCTGCCGTAGCCACCGCCCGTTCGCCCCCACTCTGTACGCTCCTGTTCAATTCTTGCAACGGCTCCCCGTTCCTGTAAGTCACCTTAATGCAAAGCCCGTACTGCGAGAAATCCTTATCGTTATCCCCCGTACTGATCGATATCTCCCCCGCACACCCCATCCTCTCGAAGGCCGAGGCGAACTTCAAGTTTATCTCGCCCACTAACTCCTTAAGCGGAGCCAACCACTCCTCCTGCACCCTATCCATCTTAGTGGTGATCTTCTCCAGCTCGGCGTTAGAGCTTTCGATTTTCTCCTGCAGACGTTCTATTTCCTGCAGCCTTTCCTCGTACTCTTGCATCTCGCCGTCGTCGGCTGTGTTCAGGCAAGCGATGCGAGAGACGAACTGGTCTTTTTCGGCATTCAGCTCCTGTACGTCGTCGGATAATCTGTCGTATTCGGCGCGGAATTCGTCGAATCCGGCATCTGACTGGGTGAAACCGCTTGACATGGTCTTTGCTTTGTTCAGCAACGACTTGGCTCGGCTCATGACTTCAGCATATCTGTCTCTGATCTTGTTCAGTGTTTCTTCTGCTTCTTGGCAACGGGTCTGGTTGTCGCTCGCCTTGTTCTCTAGGTACGCGAGTTTTTTCCTGAATTCTTCGATCCTCACGGACGTCAGAGAGCTCTGAATTATCTGATCGGACAATTTTTTTAATTCGGACATAATGGTATGTTGGATTCCGTGCATCCCCAGCACCAGTCCCCTTATCGTATCTCTCGATTGTTTTCTTATGTCCTCGGGACTCTTCTTATTCCTCTTCATGTCTTCTATCTGTCTTTCCATGGTGTGTATCCTAGAGTTTATCATTTGAAGGTGTTGTCTTTCCTTTTGCAGGTCTTTCATTCGTTCACGCAACATGTTGATTTTCTCGCTCACCTTCCCCAGTTGACTTTGGTAAGATTCAATTTGCATGTCATAGTTTTGCGATGCTTTCCTTACATCGTTTATCTGCCCTTTCAGTTTTTCAAGGCGTACCACGTCGAGCGAAAGCGACAGTCCACCGTCTGAGAAAATTTCGGTCTGCCTGGTGCTTTTTTCTCCCGAATACTTAGAGAAACTTATGCTGTACCGATATTTATCGCTAAAAAACTGCCTAATGGTCTGCGGCAATTTCTCGTAACAGTTATTTGTGTTGTGATCGCCCACCGGGATGTTGTGTATTTGGTAAGTTTTACACAAATAACTCATTATTGGGGCAGGAGCCGTAAATAGATTATTCACGTAAGTGTAGAATCCGTACTGGCGTAACTGTTCTATAGGGACTTTAGGCTGGAATGCGTTAAGGTTATTCGAACTATCACTGGAATAGACAACATTGACCGTCAGGCGTTGTCCTTCTCTTAAGTAACGTATGAGTCTATTCATGTCTTCCTTGTTTACACAAGTGAACGCGAGACGATCGCGCATAGGTATCACATTTTCGACGTACTTGGCGTGACGATTGTCCAGAACGTTCACTTCTAACATAATCGGCTCGTAGATTTCTCCCTGGAACAAATGTTTGTTGTTCCTCAGCCAGCATACAGCTTTGTGCGCGTCTTGGTTCTGCCTTTGCAATAACTGAAGTCTTGTGTGTTTCACGTTTTCCAAACGGTTCATTTCATGCTCAAGGGAATTTATGTTTCTCACTTCGTCATGTTTTGCTTGGAGGATTTCGTCCTTCTTGTCCTGAAATGACTGCTGCTGGGTGACTAATTTTTTCAGTTCCCCAGTTAAGTTTTGCCTTTCCCGATCGTCTAAACAAGAAATTATTTCAATCCCACATAAAATTTAATGAAATAATTTAAACACCTTTATTTTTTATGGAATTTATTTTCCAGAGTGATGTAAGTAGAATTGTCAATATGAGCAATTTGGCACTTTATATTATTTTTTGCAAAGGCCAATGTTTTAGGCGATACACAAATGAAAATACCGCAAAAATGGCATCTTCAGACTGTTCTATCAAACAAATGAGCCTATGAAAGATGAGTTCAATTTGCTAAATAAAATTGATGACCTTGAGCTTAAAAATATCAAAATTTCAAACATACCATAAAAGTTTATTTAAATGGTTTTCAAATATTTTAAAGTGAATAGAAAATTTCATATTTTGGGCATAAGTAAGTTACCAGTAAACTCTAATTTTGTCATTTACTACTATTTTAAACACAACACAATGATGGAAAATAATAAATAAATATTCAACAGTTTTGAATTATTCAAATGTGGATATCAATAAATTTATTAATCAGACAAATTACATACCTGCTTCACACTTTGCCTGGCTTTCCTTGTGAGACATTCTCATTTCCTGTAATTTGTTAGTAGCGTTCTCAATTTCCTTGTCCCACTGTTCAATTTCACTCAATCTTACATTCATATCGTCCTCAACCGACCTTATGGAGCCCTTTAGGGTGTCGGTCTTTTCCAAGTTCGAATGAATAGTATTTTCAATATTTCTTATTACCTGGGCAAGTCTAGAATTGCTCTGTTGGAAGTTTGTAATTTGTTTTCTAGAGTCATCGATTGCCTGTTCCACAGGCCTCACTTCATTTTTAAATTTATCATACACCTCCTGCGCATTGTTTCTATCCTTTTTAATGTCTGTGACTTGCACTTTAACTTCTTCGAACATCATCCAGGCTATTTTTCTCTCTATATGCAATACTTTTTCGGTGTATATTTTCTTTGTGTTGAAATTTTGTACCCTGCCTTCTAACATCGCGTTGGCATCTTGAGCCTCCTGCAGTTTTTTCTGATAAGTTTCTATTGAGGCGATGAGATCTTTATGGTTAAATCGATTGTTGATAAGAGCTTCTTGTTTTTCTATTAAATCAAACCTACATAGTGCTTTCTGTGTTTCTCGTAAAAGCTCCTGCTTATTTAATTTGGCAAAATCTTGCACGCGATCTTGTGGTAAAAACTGGCACAGATTGTTTACTTGAATATTAAATTTCTGGATGCACTTTAACACTTCGTCTGGCTTAACCTTTCTATTGTCCAATCTCCACCAAGTCCTGTCATTCTTATCAAACTCTCTTGTTACCTTAATAAATCTATCTTCGCGTTGATCTTGAATGATTATGTTGATAGTTGCGCTGTCGCAATTATGTTTTACGTACTCAGAGATTTTCGTGCCCCTACCTACTACTTTGGGGTTTCCCCCAAGGCCTAAAATTATAGCAGCTACCATTGTAGATTTGCCCGTTCCGTTGGGACCAATTATCATGTTCAAATGGGGGCCAGGAACCATTTCTACGTGAGAATAGGTAACGAAGTTTTTCACCTCGATTTTCCTTATGGAACCTGCCTTATACATATCGTTTGTATCTAGCAGTACAGGAAAAACTAGTATTAACCATATCACTCTCATATACAACTGATAACGCTTTAAATAATCAAAAAAAAACCCATATATATTGGTGATAACCTGATAAAAACTGTCGTCTGACATAAATATAAACGGCGAAGCGGGAAATATTTGTGGTTACTGGTTAGAGTGGTTACGGAGAGGATAAGCCTGGACCCACATGAATGCGTGACCGCGGATCCGTTATAACCACGTGATCATCAATATCCAATCAGTTTTGACCCTGACTGAGTGGCAAAGTCGCTATACTCATATGAGTACCTAAATTTATTTACTCTTGTGGCTATACTGTTGATTCAAATTTGTTTTCTCTATGTGTAGGGAGTAGGGATGTCAGAGAGAGCCGCATTCTCAGAACGCTTTTCACATTAGTGTATAGTGTATACTAATGTGAAAATCCGTTGGTGCTTGTCATAATAGCCGCCTTCTTTTCATCCAAATACATTGATCATAACCCATTTCACCGAATGTTTTGGGATCTGTCGCTATTCTTTTGAACACATTTTTAGATCAGCGAACGAGCAACTTGATCCCAAGAAATTGTTTAATATATTAAAATTCCCGTATCGATTACAACTTAGCAAATAGCAAAAAAGGTAAAAAAAATAATGGTCTAACTTTAACTCTTTATCGGCATTAAATTTTTAGCAGATGAAAAAATCCGGGACTAACTAATCAAATTTAAGAGGTTATGTTTATTTTCAGTTTAATTTTAAATTAAACACAGTTTCAAAAACATGTTCTTTTGACGTTTATTTTGATACGATCCGGATCAAAGATCCGTGATTCAATGAAACAATGAATAGAAGACGGCTAATATACTTACTTGTGCTTTCATCATAGACCTTATACTAGGTCTATGGGATTCATGACCACAGATCCAATATATTAAGGGTTTTTTGGCGAGAAAACCGTTAACCCGGTTAACTATAGTTTGCTGCGGTTTGACGTTTCGGAGTCTGTCAAATTAGTCCGGGATCAGTCAGAAGCAATCGTTTAGCTACTTCTTTTATGCTATGCCTGTAGGAAATAGCATAGAAAGTAGTTGGACGACTGCTTCTGACTGATCCCGGACTAATTTGACAGGCTCCGCGAACAGCTATAGTTAACCCGGTTTGGCAAAGTTTGCCAAACTATCAAACCGGACTTGTGCGTTGGTTTGGATCTTAAGTTAATATTTCTATCTTTGTTTATTTATTTTCTGTTTCGTACCTAGTCACTACTTGATCTAAGGGCCTTTTGATTTAACAAAAATAGTAGCTATTAGTAGCTAATAGCAACTTAGAGTTACTCTGAACTGATATTAGTTGCTAATAGGTACTATTTTTGCCAAAACGAAAGCCCCCCTAATAACCATCCATACATTAACGTTCTTTCGTAGATGTGCATTTCAGATTAGGAATAACAACTATAGCACAGCATATTTTGCTGTGACTATAGTGTATAAGAAATAATCAAACAACTTGAGCTACGAGCACTATCATAGATTATTGTTACGATTTTATTATTGATGTTAGATATCCTAAACAAAAGAATTTTTGCGAGTTCTGTCAAATGTTAACACAACCTCTTAACACAATCAAACTCGAGCTAACCGGGTTTGATTTGGTTTGGGTCGCCAAAAAACCCTTATTGACTGTCTGCCTTCTGTGGCTTCTGTGTCGATATGTCAATAATACCATCTATCAAAACTGTGTTCTGTGATCAACAGGTTATGTTCCTGTTATGTTTGCGGCTTTTATTTTCACTAATTTGAGTAATTTATAAATTCAAATTCTCATTATAGCAATTGCTTAACAATAACCAGAGAGAAGTGAGAGAACAAAAAGAAGTTTCTGACAATAACTGAATAGTGGCTATCGCTATACCATTCCTCTTGCAGAGATTCCTAATAAAGGAAAAATAAATATTTTATTTTCTGTGGTCTGTAACAAATTGATCATAAAATATGATTTATGAACAGTAAAATCAAATCATAGTATTTATATTTTACATTTAGGTAGGCAATGGCCATACCACGATGTAAAACACGAAAATTCATTTAGGTTATTAGGTTATGAAACCACAAACAAATTAGTCCCACCATTAGCTGAACGCAGCATTAATTTGTTACTTTTTAATAATAATAAAGTATGTCACAAGTGCGGAAGAGTAAAAAGCGTCCATTCGCTGACAGAGTGAATAAATTTATCGGCGAATTCCCGGATTTATTTTATAACGGTGCCATAATAATTTGTAAAGTGTGCGAAAGAGACCTGATGTGCTGGGACAAAAGGGACTGTAAACGTCACGTAAATAGTGTGCAACATAAGAATAAAAAGAATGGTGTGCCTTTGACAACACAGTTCATGTTTGATTTACAGTTAATGTTCATTGCCTGTAACATTCCGTTGCATATACTCGATAAACAACCATTCCGGGATTTCTGGAACAAATACAATCCTCAGCTGCCATTACCAAGTCGCGCAGCGTTATGCAATTATCTACCAACTGCACGTGAAGACATTGTAGGCAAGATCAAATGTTTATTAAAAAATACATGGCTGTGGTTATGTGTAGACGAGACAACAGACTGTAAAAAAAATTCCATTGTGAATGTAATAGTACGTGTACTGGACTCTGTGAAACCGACATTGCCACTGTTACTAGTTAGCAAAAGACTAAGTGAGTGTACTGGCGAAACAGTTACACGGGTGGTACTAGAGACGTTAGAAAAATTTGAACTATCAACAAGTCAAGTATTAATCTTTGTCACCGACGGTGCTGTGACAATGGGTTTGGTCGGCCGTTCTCTTCAAGAACACGGATGTCGTTTCGTACATATTACGTGTAAAGTTCATGCTTTAAATCTTGTGGCAGAAACTATTTGTCAAGGTTTTCCAAAGGTAGACAAATTAATAGCAAATACAAAAAAAGTCTTTCTAAAATCTCCCAAACGCCTCCAGGTATTTCGCAGCCAGTGCCCAGATATCCCCGAACCACCACAGCCAATTCTTACATGTTGGGGAACGTGGCTACAGGCAGCTCTTTATTATGCAAAATACTTTCAACAAATAAAAGCTGTAATAGGACAGTTCAATCCCAAGGAGACTGTGGCTATTAAGGAGTGCCAGACGGCATTCGAAAATAGTGACATTGAAAGTGATTTACAAACTATTCACAGTAACTATAGCAGCTTACATGACGCCATCGGAAAATTAAAAAACAGTGCGTTGTCTTTTGCAGACTCAGTGCAAATACTGGACGAAGTAAATCGCTTGCTGAACACTATAGATGATGCCAAAAATGAGTGCGTTAGGGAAAAGTTCGCGAGTGTGTTAGAGGAAGATGCCGGTTTTACACGATTAAGACAAATTTGTGATGGTACCGTTAGTGAATGTTCAGATCCGTTATACGAGTTCAAAGACCACTTTAAGTACGCCTGTATTACTTCGATCGATGTGGAATGGTCGTTCTCAAAATATAATCATATTTTTTCACCACAACGAACATCACTCGCGGAAACGACAATAGAAACTTACCTGATGCTGCAAAGTTATTACACAGCTTCTCCGGTTTGTTTTAAAACTGAGAACGAACCTAGTACATCGAGCTAGATAACAGGGTGAGTTTTGAACAAATCGTTATGAATTGTACTAATTTATTGCTTATTTTCTACGTAATTTATTTTATTGCGCTTAAAATAACGCGACTCAGTTCTGACAGTTCTACCTATGACCTTTAAACTCCCCAACCTCAATCTCATAACAACATAACCCTAAATCTCATATCCCGCGGTTCAGTTCTGACAGCCCGATTTATGAGATACCCTATACAGAGACATACAGTTTCAGGGACCCTACAGAGGTGTATCCAACGGGAAGGTTGCAAGGGTCAGAACTGACACTCTTTTTCTGCCTAGAATGTGAAATTTAATAAAACTTGCATGCTTTAATCATGTTACGTGGTATTTTATTTATTTAGGAGGACAAATTGCAAGAAATAGTTTTGAAATTTCCAACCATAGCAGACGTTTACAATATTTTATATTGAAGTCATTTTTTCCAGGTGAATGGAGTCTATCATACCTTATGGTTCACTTCGAAGTTGCTTATTTTTTTAAACGCAGCCATCAATCCGTTCATATACGGAGTGAACAACGAAAAATTTCGGAGAGCGATTAAGAGCACGAAGCTCTCCAAGTGGCTCTTCCCGCCGAGGTGCGTTAAATCTGTAACCAAGCCCAACGAAGATCAAAAGAGCAGCCAGGACTCCTCCAGCAACTACACCGTATTTTTTATTTTCAAACGGAAAGCGAAGGTGCACGAACCACCCACAAAAGTTATCGGGAATACCAAGTGACCAGAACATGTGTGGAAATAAAAGAATGTATTCTTGCACATTTTTTATAATTTTTAATAGGATAACAATAAATGATTAAATCTGTGTAACATAAATAAATATAAAAAGATAAGGAAGTAGTAAAGATCACTGTACATTTCTTGAACGGTTTGGACCAAATGGACTAGACGTACGTTCGTCAGTTTGTCAGTAGTAGTTGTTGTTTATATCTAATTTTTACAGCAGTTTCATATTCAATATGCTTCTTCATATTCTCGGTCAATTCAACCGTTCAAACTCGAATTTGGTTTCAGATTCTAGGTGAATCAAAAATTAGATATGTCCTCTAGCCCATTACATATATTTAAATTCAATATACACAATATTTTATCTACAATATAGATTTATTCTGGTATAATGTCCTTGTTTATATATGTCGATAGTTACACAAGTGATTGAACCTAAGTACGAGAACACTAGATGGAGACACTGTTAAAAAATCCCTGTTAGTCTTGTTCATAGTAGAAATTAAAAATTATTAAAATAAAGTACTGCTATCAACGGCCATTTAAGGGAAAAATCGCTGGTGCGAATCTTTGAAACGTAAGTTTGAATTCTTAATATATATTTATATAACCGAATTTAACATATTTTGATGAGTTTATTATGCAATAATTCAAAAATAAACATGTCAAATAACAACCGGCGGTTGCAGTACTTCATCAATCTAGGGATTTTTGAAAGTCCCTAGATTAATAAAGTACCAGTCGCCTGTCATTGGGGCGATTGAAAAATTTAATTAACTTTTTTTATAAATTTTACTGTAAACGCAAGTTTAAATTTTTAATATGTTTATTGTAGATAATTAATTTTCCTATATTTTGAAGGAATTATTATACAATAACCAAAAATTTGGTCTAGAATACTACAACAATTAAACGATGATAGTTTTTTTTTTTTAATATAAATAGCACACAACTTGACATACGTCAAACTAAAACAATCGGTTGTGGTTCATGATCAATCTAGGGATTTTTGAAAGTCCCTAGATTAATAAAGTACCAGTCGCCTGCCATTTTGGGGTAAAATTTGTGGCGCCAACCTTGTAAACGTGTTTGAATTTTTAATTCCCTATATTTTGAAGAAATTATGCAATAACCAAAAATTTAGTCTAGAATACTACAACAATTAAACGATCATATATATTTTTTTAATATAAATAGCACACAACTTGACATATGTCAAACTAAAACAATTGCTTGTGATTCATGATCAATCTAGGAATTTTTGAAGTCCCTAGATTAATAAAGTACCAGTCGCGTGCATTGGGGCAAAATCTGTGGCGCCAACCTTATAAATGTAACTTTGAATTTTTAATACGTTTATTGTAGATAATTAATTTTCCTATATTTTGAAGGAATTATTATGCAATAACCAAAAATTTGATCTAGAATGCTACAATAATTAAATGGTAACAGTTTTTTTTTAATATAAATATCACACAGCTTGACATCTCAAACTAAAACAATCGCTTGTGGTTCATGATCAATTTAGGGATTTTTGAAGTCCCTAGATTAATAAAGTACCAGTTGCCTGCCATTTTGGGGTAAAATCAATGGTGCCAACATTGTAAATATTTTTGAATTTTTAATACATTTATTGTAGACAATTTTCTTAAATTTGAAAAAATTATTGTGCAGTAATAAAAAATTTGGTCTAGAATAGTACAACAATTAAACGATGATAGTTTTTTTAAATATAAATATCACAACTTGACATACGTCATACTAAAACAATCGCTTGTGGTTCATGATCAATCTAGGGATTTTTGAAAGTCCCTAGATTAATAAAGTACCAGTCGCCTGCCATTTTGGGGTAAAATCAGTCATTGTAAATATAAGATTGAATTTTTTTAAGACATGTTTATTGTAGATAGTTAATTTTCTAATATTTTGACGAATTTATTATGCAATAACCAAAAATTTGGTCTAGAATGCTACAACAATTAAATGGCGATAGTTTTTTTTTATACAAATAGCACACAACTTGACATATGTCAAACTAAAACAATCGGTGGTGGTTCATGATCAATCTAGGGACTTTAGGAATTCACCAATCACCTGCCATATTGGGATAAAATCCCTTTTGCCGACCCTGAAATATAAGACTAAATAAATACTCTTCGATATATTTTTATATAATGTAGAAAATATTATATTAATGTGGTTAAATTAAGAGCATCTTAAATATCCAAACATTTTTTCGTATCTGTCATAGAGAAAATAATTTTGAATAATTATTAAACAATAAATCAAAATTATAATGTGAAACAGTGGATATAATTAAATTTTAATACTGTTTTGATAAAAACAGCAGGTAAATCATAAACATGTAATGCATCAGAACATTTAGAGATGTCAAATACAAACATGTGTCAAACCGCCATTTTGGGGCAAAACGAGAACAATCGATTACGGTACCTTGTCAATCTAGGAACTTTAGGGATTTTATTCGAGAGTCGCCATCTAGTATTTCCATTCCTAACCTCGACTGGTTGTCAAATTTAAAATATATAAACAAAGATAACGCCGCAGTCGACAAATTAATATTTCCATATTAAAACAATTGACTAAAACGCTAATCTGCACATCAAATTACCACTTAAGTTAAAAAAAAGACAGGTCAGTTTCCACGATTCCAGCGTAAATGCCAACAAAATCTTGTACTCATACATCTGTGGTGGTTTTAGATTCGGTTGTGATTGGAATGTTTATACCCTGCGTGCTACCGACGTGACATTGCTCGACGCCGAACAGTATCTCGGAACCGACAGGAATACAACCCGCGGCGGTAGCGTTACCGAAATAATTAGAAGATTGGAAAAAGTTCGTACTGTTGTTATTCTTCACTACCGCTCCGCCCGACTGGCTGTTGTTTTTATTCAAATCGAGGTTGATATTCGTAACCGAAACCGCCGTTAGATCCGACCCATTCTCCACGTTGGCGTTAGAGCTAGGTGCATTTTCCACGTTAATCTCGTTTTTCCCTCCCAGGTTGTAAACGTCCGGGGACGGAACGTTGTAAGGGTTGCCCATGTACTCGGCGTACAGCGACACCGGTTGCACTTCCGTAGGGGTGGCGGTTGCGGGCACCGCGCTGTTATACAACACCGGGAAAGTATGTTGGCCCGTCGGTGTATGCGAGAAGAAGTTGGGCATGTAGGGCATGCCCGTCTGTAAGGTGGGTTGCATGATCGGTGATGTGGAGTTGGGTATTACGGGAAGATTCGTCGACGCTTGTGGCATTGGTGTGATGGTAACTGGTTTTTGGGACGTGTCCGTTGAGTAATTCGGCCCTATCGGCGTGGATACCATCTGCAAAAGTAGTTAGACATTTTCAAGGTTATTTGGCAACGACACGGAACACGTAATGAACTGGCAACAGTGTGGTGATAAATACAAAGTTTATTGTATAAAGTATACAAGTTTCTCAAAATATATCGCTTATCCGTTACTAAGACCGGTAGGTATTCAACTTACCTGCCCCAGATGAGCAAATAAATGGGAAGAGACGGGCTGTTGCATCGAAGGGGGTTGTAAAATAATACTGGACCTGGTGGCGTTTTCAATGTTGTGGGGCAGTGATTTTTGAGTTTGTTCTATCCTCTGATCAGGCTCTTGAGGCTACAACACAATGAAGTTACTTGATAACTATTTTACTACAACATACCACTGATTTTAGTTAGTTACGTTAAAATATAAATATTGTATAAACTGTCTGTTTGCAAACCGAAAGCGTTGTGGAATATACACTAGTCACAAAAATTAAAGGATAAAAAAGTCCTAAATTTTTACGTGATTTTCAAATAGCTGTAACTTTGAAAAAAATGGTTGTAGATCAATAAAAAAAAAGCAAATTGAAGCTTCTGAAGGTCAAAAATTTTCATTTTTGTTTTTGACAATCCCATCTATCACCTCTTTTAGCTTGACTCATCCTCTTTAATTTGAAACGTACGATTATTTGTCTCCGAGTTATTTTCGTTCAAAGCAAAAATCACCTTTTTGATTTCGGGAACTAATGATCGTACAAAAAATCTAAGAAGATAACCTCAAACTGTCCTGTTAGCACCCTGTATAGACACTGAGAGGTTTATTAGATGACGGAAGACTATATGTGCAGGTGTGTGGACAGTGATATAATTTTAATGTGCTGCTAGTTATAAGAGCTGAAAGGGACCAGGGGAGGGGGGAGTTAGTTGAGAGTGACGTTTATGTATGTATAAAAAGGAAGAGGCAGCCTATAGAATGGTCGTAAAGAGAGTAGACATTAGTTTTGAATAAATATCTTTAGGCCGGTCGTCATTTGGATGCGTTTTCGTCCGAATTGGATTCGTCAGAAATCAGACGAAGAATGATCCCATTTTAATTAAACCAATTGAAGGTTGTACACTGTGTCCAAATTAATTCGTTTGAATTTGGACGATAACATGCAATGTGCCATCTATCCGAAACAAATGGAATTGTTCGCAGTTGTTTTGACAAATCGAGGAAATTCGGCATTTTTTCTACTTTCACTTATGGCTTCTAAAATATAGTAAAATGTATTCTGATGCGAGCGATAATAATCAAAAAATGTTTTCTCGTCCTTTAAATCATATAAATGATGAAATTCTCCGAATTCTTTTCGTTTAGCTAATATGTCATTAACTCAACACTTTTATTTAATCTCTAATACCATCTAAGAAGATAACTATTTTCCAAAAGATAATCATCCATGTTATTAACAATTATATCATCCCTGAAAAAACAATACCGCCTAAGTGACTGACTTCGTGGAAAGCAAAAACTACCACATCGGCGAAATCTGACAAAATTATCAGTCTGATTTCTGACGAAAATAATTCGAACAAAAACGCATCCAAAGGACTGGCCCTATGGTTCCATTTTCTTATTTCGTTCATTAACCAACCCAGAGGCATTTACTCTAGAGGGTGTTAGAATTTTGACTGCCTTAATTTTAACAGACGATAGAATACATTAAAATAAACAAAAAAAAACTTATATGGCATGGGTCCTAAACTCAACCGTTTCCGAGAAAAAATTTTTCAAAATCTCCAACTTGATGGACAAAAGTTCGATTAATTAAGGAATATTGACATAACTGCTTGCATAGAATACCATGAAATACAATGTTTATCACTTTTTTGAACTTCTTTATACTTAAGGAGGTTTATCTGATTTGGAATTGACAAACAAATATTCATAAAAAAATTAATATAGGCTTATTAATATGAAAAAAATCCTGAAATAAAATTATGACTAGTTTGGATACCTAAGAGATGAGATATTAATAAAATAATTTTTCACGATTTAGTACAGTCTTATGAGAATGCAGATTATTTTGGTCTTTCCAATTAGAATGCGCAACAATTGACGAACATTTTCCACAGCAGCTTATATAAATAGGAAACCGATATATAAGGAACCGTATGACAGCTCGTAGAAATCGATTAGGTACTTGTAAGATACATAATTTATAATTCTCCATCAAACTGCTGTCGTTGACTAACTTATCCTCCATATGCGTGATAGCGGCAACGCCGCGGTCTCGACGTAGCGTATTATTTGAAATTTACTGGTGTCCAAACAAACAGAATGATTGAATGCGAGCGAGCGAACGCCGAGCCAAGCGCGCTAGTCAAGGTTAGCGTTGCCAAATTTAAAGGGTTAGTCACTAGCGAATGTACAGAAACTCTTGTTAGACTTAAACGTACATCCGTACCCTATAAACCTCCTTAATTCTAAAAAATAATAAGCGCTGTAATAAATTTAAAATTCGATAAAATTCATATCGAGCAATGTGAGAACGGCGTGCTGTCCAGCAATACACAATTGAATTGGTATCTGGAATTGGAGCATGTCTGAGTGTTTTTTGCATACCACTATTTCCTTTTCTTGAGGTGTTTTCCAGCGAGTACGCGAAAATTGGATTCGAAGGTGTCGTGCGTGCATCGAAAATAGTAGTGGACATTCTGAGCATATGTTGTTTTGTACTTGTGTGTTTAAAAATTACTGAATTTTGCTTTTTGGTAAGTACCTAAATTTGGATGACGTGAATCTGTAGGTACTTTAATTACATATTTTTCAAATTCATAATTTGATTAAAAGTTAAATTCCTCTTTTAAGTGATTCATAATTACTAAAATTCGAACAAAAATTTAAGCACAACACTATATTCGTACTACAAAATCGATACATTTTATTTATTTAAAAACTGGAGAAAACGATTGTCTTGAAATTTACCAAATGTTTCACAATAATAGTTGTTCACATTTTTTCCGTAGGACAAGTCTGCCAAATGCACGCGTGGTATACATCAGATATCTAGCGTTAGGTTAAGTGTTGGTTTGTCGATAAAAAAATTTGTTTCAATGCAAGAACCTTGATTAAAAAAAAAGTAAAAAATTTCATATTTAAGAATATTTGTTAAACTTGAGATACAAATAATGAATAGACTAAGGACATTTTCGTTTTTTTTAACCTCAAAATATTCCAAAGAAACATTCGAGAGTTCAAACCCCTACGATTTTTCTTTTGTCGTGATCAGAATGATCAAAATTATCACTTTTGCTAAAAATTAATTAAACGATAAATTTTGCATCTCTTAAAGACACGCTCTGGATATTTGCTTGGAACATTTGTTGACTGTTCGTCAAGAGTGCAGCTCTAATGGAAACAACAGTGACTCACTAATCTGTATACCTTTTTTTATGTTTAACTTGTTTATTTTTTGTATTTCATTCAGTTTACGCATTGAAGAATAGTTCATATGTTTTTCATTAACAAAATAAATTTATTTCTTTTATGAACAGTAAAACCTGATCATGTCTTCATTGACTACTCTCTAGATTGCAAAAGTTATAAAAAATTTCTAGCTCTTTATTGCGAACAGGCAGTACACACACTCCTGACGGCCCATGTTCCACTTATAAGCGTGACCTCTACAAAGTTAAGAACGTAAATAAAAAAAAGCTAATCGAATTTCTGTATACTTCGCACAAAACAATTTTTTTTTTAATTTTGTAAACATACCGATATAACGAAAATAAAAAAAAAAATAGAAAGGCCTCACCTGCGGCAGTTCCTCCTTTTTCTCCCTCGACTGGTCCTGAACCTCGATTTCCCTGAACAGCTCGTCCTTCAAGTTAGGCAGGAACTTGTTGATCCTGTCCCAGGTGGCGTTCCACATGGGGTTCTTCCCGTCGGGGCCGTCGAACACCTTCGCAGAGTCCATGACGAGCAACATATTCTTCAGCGACTCGGGTATGGCCTCGTACAGCAAGTCGCTCTTGTCCGCGTGCATGTACTTATCCATAAAGTCCAAAATCAACAGCCACAGATTGAAAAAGGTGGGTAGGGAGAGCAGGGGAGTCAGATGGTGGAGGAAGACCTTGGATAAGACGGTGGCGGCCCTCATCCTGGTCTCCTCCATCGCCACGGGATCTCTCGGGGTGATGGGCTGCAGGAGGTAGCTCAGCAGGGGGAAAAGCACCCGCTGGAAGCACTGTTCCCACTCCGGCCCCCTCAGGGTTTGCAGGTCGTGGACTAGTAGGGCTCGTTGAAGGTAGGTTATAGCACTCATTCTAACCTAAAATAAGTGGTACTTTATTTTGAGAGAATTCTCGAGTTTTATCTTGAACTTACTTGTCGTCTAGTATCACAGCACAGTCTGGCGATACCCTGCAGGAGCGGGCACCAACCTTGGGTCCATAAAGATGTTTCTTCAGCTATTTCGCCCCCTTCTTCGGCCCACCACTTGAAAATTTGAGCTGTTCTGGTATGCAGGGTGTGCATTAAGTCTAATAACTGAAAAATAAAGCGAGTAACAAGGGGAAATTATTACTATACTTCAACTAAAATGTGAAAATAATAACACTCTTTTCCACTTGTACGCTTATGACACTCACTGACACATCTCCGTTATAGTACAGTCATTGAACCGTTTCACCTCTGAATTCTTTGAAACTTAACCAATCGACTTGAAATTTGGCAGATAGAGAAAAGGTCAATGAACATTAGTGGCATAGCACCGATTGATGCTTCCACCCTGTTGGGGGTTAACACCCCTTCTCGGGGGTGGAAATTTTTTTTTCAAAAATAACGCTGGAAATCAATACATATTCAAATTTTGAGCAAAAAATATTCGAAGAATTTTATCGAGAAATCAATAGTCTTTTAGTTATTCACGATTGAAAACTTGGAATTTTGAGTGAAAAAGAACACTTTTTCAAAGTTTTTTTCACGAATAGCTCAAAAACTACGCATTTTATTAAAAAGAGTGCAATGAACAAAAATGTAGCTTATAAATAAACAAAGAAAATCATTTTCCAAAAAGTGTTGTACGTCCTATACAAAGCGAAATATGGTTAGTGGAAGGGGACTTATTTTGCGAGAAATACTCGAATCGATGTTTTCAACGTCAAATAACGAAAAAAGGATTAATTTTACGTGTATAACGCTCCAGGAGTTTCTTGTAGTACTCAAAGAGACCTTCAAAATTAGCAGTTATAAAAATTAATTAGAGCAAAATTGAAGGAGTTATCGTCAAAAACAGATGGGTTGCTCATATTTTTTAAGAAAAAATGAGCAGTAAACACTACCATTTCTTTCAGAATTAAAATTAATCGTAGATACTTTACAATTAGTTTTGTTATAGCGTTTTTCATACGATCCTGAAGTTAGACCTGTTTAGAATGCGTATTTTTTGAATAATGTACGGTAAAAGTTGAAAATGTATTTTTCATTATTCAAAATAAATTGCCTTATTTATATAATAACTCTGAAACTATGAGATACGTAAAAATGATAGACAACAAAAATGTAGCTTTTTTATCAACAAATATTTTGCTTTTTTTTATTCCTATAGCACAAAAATTAAAGGAGATATCGCCGCTTGAAGTATCCATTTTAATCAAAAAAACGACCTCTCTCGAGCCCTTCGATTCTTTCCCTTTAAAAAACGAAGGACTTAAAAGGTTTTATATGCAAACGATCTAACAGCTCTTGAAATTATCTTTAAAATGCTTTTTTGTAGGATACTATAGCTTCAAAATTAAGCGAGTTATGGTAAAAAAACCAATGACATTTTTTCGGAGCAAAATAGGCTTTCTCATTTTTGGAGCAAAATGTTAGGATTCAAGTGTGCGTCAGCGTGTATAAAAGTTTATATGCAGCATAGCAATTTTTTTTATGATTGATTATATTTAATACTTGATTATAATAAAAATATTTCACATTAATGTTGGTAAAAGGGTAGTTTATAAGAGTTGAAAATGGCAAAAGTAAAATATTCTGTCATAAACAATATAAGGGAATTTTTATTTTAAATTATTGCACAATTATAGCATTCCAAGATTTAAAACGTATTTTTTTTATTAATTTTTTAACACAGGGGTGATTTATAAGGGTTGAAAAGTGTAATGAAATACAAATTATTTCAAAAGCAATGAGGGAATTTTTATTTTAAATAATTGCACCGTTAAAGCATTCCAAGCTTTTAAAAAGTAATTTTTTATAATTTTTGTCAATACAGGGGTGGTTTTTAGGGGTTGAAAGGGAAAAATTCTTTTATTAGCTATAAGGTAACTTTTATTTTAAATAATTGCACGATTTAATCATTCCAAATCTTTAAAAAGTAATTTTTTATCATTACTTTTAGGGGTAGTTTTTAAGGGTTAAATAAAGGGTCAAAAAGATCAAATATATCATAAAACATGTTCGAGAACATGAAACATTATTTAATCTTTGTGCTTGAACAAGATTTTTCTCAATAAAATGCTTAAAACTTAATTTTTTCAATTTTTCACTTAGCGGTAGTTTTTACCCCTAACAAAAAAAAGCGTCAATCGGGCTTATGTCACTTTTGAACCTGAGCCTAAGATGAGCCTTATTCTAAATTTTCATGCAAATCCATCCAGTTTCAAAGAATTCGGAGGTTACAGCTGATTGGTTGAATGATTTCCAGGCTGGTTGCCACATCGTCGGTGGGTGACCTCGTACGCGTTGTCACCCACCGGAACATCATGGACCAGTGACCACATCAAATATAAATAGTGACAAGACTAATAGATCTCCAGTTTCAGAGTAACTTCTGAAGAAGAGAGCGATATGTCTCTCGAAACGTCAAGTGTTGTGAACCGACGCCGTGGCAACCAGCCCGGAAATCATTCAACCATTAACGACAGCCACGGAAGCCTTCAAAAGTTACAGCTGATTTTCAGCTTCAATGACTGTACTATTAAAACTATCACATACATTATTGGTACACTATGCGAAATGAATAGCACATTACAATGGTGGGTAAGGCGATTACCTACCTGTATTGATATCTGATGATACCCACTGGGCAAGTCGTCTTCATCGCTCTCATCATCCTCCTCGGGACTGCTCGTGGGGCTTTTTCTATTACGGTAGGCCTCGGTTCTTCTCCGATTTGAATTTTTTCTCCTGGGTCTCGACTCACGGGTCGAATTTTTCCTGCTTCTCTTACCTTTAATCAAAACAAAGCAAGAATATAAATAAGCAATAAGAGATATTTATCGCTTACATCCGTGTAAACTGGCCTCGACGAACGTTCGGATGCAGTGAACGCAAACGTCGAAATTGTACGGGGTTATGTGGGCGACATCTCTGACTAGGAAGGCCAAACTTTCGCAGCACTTTATCAAACTGCTCGGGTCGTGCGGACCCAAATTTCTCTCCAAGGACAGCCCGTACTGGGTCGGAGGCACGGTCCTGCCCACTACCGGCTGGATCTCCCCTTCGTTACCAACCTTAAAATGAAAAAATGTTACCAAAGTCCGTTTTTGTCACCTCCTAACACACAAAGACAAAAATTACTTACTAAAATCCATCCCCCGGTATTCGGCGTCCCTATAGGCGAAGTGGGAACAATGAGGGGACTGTGCGGCCTCTGCTGGCCGTGCTTCGGACTCTTAGTCAGTTCCGAGTCGGACGTGTATCCCCGATCGGTGCTAACTTCCTCATCGCTATTCGCCTGATTCTCCCCGTCAGACTTAGTGCCTTGTTCGAGCTGCGATGAATCGTCTACGATGGGCTTGGGCGGTTGCGCTCCCGCACCCACACATTCCAACAGCGTGAAGATTATAGTCCAGTCGGTATTGGTGTGGATGTTCTGAGCCGAAGTCTTGAGTAGTTCGTATAGCCCGAAGGAAATCTGGCGGGATATTCGACAGAGGGTGCTGCTCTTTAACAAGAGCAGCATTCTCAATGACTGGAGGACGATGGGGCTCATTTCCTCGTTACGCATGAGCCTTATGGCTATACGCAGTAAACCGATCACCGACCGTTCCAGTAGGAACTGGTAGTCGAACACCGAGGCGTTCATTACCAGGGTGTAGATGTGGTCCCTCACGTTTTGCCATATCGTCATGACGCGGTCTCTGAAATTGTTATATTTCGTTATATATCGGACCATGATTTAAAAGTTAAGTGCAGAATTGTTCTTATTTAGTGTGAATTGTCGAACGCGTGAAAGTCATGATTTTTATACAGTTTCGAAATGAAAGGCAGTGACTTATTTTCAACATGTGCGACGGGTGAACCGTGTGGAGAACGTGATTCCATGGGCGTATCATTTTAGAGGGTTCCAAAAATTATTAATAGAACAAACAAATTTAATGGCTAATTAGTGGAGTCAAGATAGATTTTGATCAAATTGACCTCACAGAAATTTAAATGAAAGAAGAGTGATCCGGCTATCAAAATTTTATGTCTTTAAACCTGAGAAAAAAAATATATATACGAGTAGTATGTATACAAAGTTACGTCATTCTATAATTTTGTACAAAAGTAATAAAATAGCCATCATTCTTTTAATTCTTAAAATAAATATCTGTAACCTTCACAGATTACTCTTCAAATGACGATTGAAACAGTGAGCGATATGGCAAAAATTTTAAAAATTTAAATTGAAAAATTTTGAGCCTAACATATCAATAATTTTAAAAAATCACAAATTTGACTTTTTAGGCCATACTTTATAGATCAAAAACTATAGTTGTAAATGTGATATTGAAACTTTATGAGAGCACTTTTTAAAGCTTAAAATCTCTACTTTAAGATGGCGCATTTTATTTTTCTTAAAAAATTTAAATAATAGTTGAAAAAATAAAAATATTTCATGAAAAATCCATGAAATTTATTGTTAAATAAAGTTTATTAATGTACAAAAAAAAATTTTTTGTATAATAAACCATCAAAGAATTAAGTAAAGACCTTAAAAAAAGTAAATCCAGCGAAAAATAATTTTTTTATTTACAGTAATAAGTGGAAAATTGTTATAACAGCAAAAAAATAACGTTTTTGACAAATTGATTTAATATTCATTTTTAAAACGTACATTCTGTGTCTGAAATTGTGAATACAAGTTCTCTTATTGATGTAGACACAGATAGAAGTCTAATATATATACAGGGTGTTCAAAAAGTTTGGAACCCCCCTCTATCTCAGAAAATATTGCTCAAACAAAAAAATGATTAGGACAAAAGTTGCAGGGTTTTGAGTGAGCAGTCCAACGGTGACCTTAACCATGACCTTGAAGGTCATTTAGAGGTCAAATTGAAAATTTTAAATGGAATTTTGAGGTTATACTCTTGTACACTTGTAATTCTTTAATGTAATATTATTACTTAATATTACAAATAATCTTCAGTTTGCATTTAAGGTATTTATATTCGTTTTCTTTTACGCTAATCCTGTAAATGTATGAGTTTAATATTTATACGTATATGAATATTGATCCATTTTTAAAATTATTAATGAATAAATAAATAATAGGGGACGTTGATTTTGATTTTGTAATTTTGTTTTTAAAATCAGTGTTCTTTTTTCAATTTTATTGGTTTAAAGCCTTAATTGATCAGTTATTTTTGAAGAAGAGCAAGAACTCTATGAGATTTAAAAATTAATTATTTTGTAATAAATTTGTTTTTAAAAAAATAAAACATATTTTCAATAAAACCTCTGTAGCCATTAATAATTTTCATATTTTGAACCTCTATATTACAAATATGAAGGAGTTTGATTTAAAATCGATAATTGTTAAATAAATTGTTTAAAATAATCGGCCATATTGGATCAACCATTTTGAATTTTCATTTTTTGACATTATCTTGTTTAGCGACGTCAAAAACTCCTATATTACAAATATAAGCGAGTTTGATTTAAAATCAATAATTGTTAAATAAATTGTTTAAAATAGTCGGCCATATTGGATCAGCCATTTTGAATTCTCATTTTTTGACATTATATTCTTGTTTAGCGACGTCAAAAACCCCTATATTACAAATATAAGCGAGTTTGATTTAAAATCAATAATTGTTAAATAAATTGTTTAAAATAGTCGGCCATATTGGATCAGCCATTTTGAATTTTCATTTTTTGACATTATATTCTTGTTTAGCGACGTCAAAAACCCCTATATTACAAATATATGCGAGTTTGATTTAAAATCAATAATTGTTAAATAAATTGTTTAAAATACTCGGCCATATTGGATCAACCATTATGAATTTTCATTTTTTGACATTATATTCTTGTTTAGCGACGTCAGAAACCCCTATATTACAAATATAAGCGAGTTTGATTTAAAATCAATAATTGTTAAATAAATTGTTTAAAATAGTCGGCCATATTGGATCAGCCATTTTGAATTCTCATTTTTTGACATTATATTCTTGTTTAGCGACGTCAAAAACCCCTATATTACAAATATAAGCGAGTTTGATTTAAAATCGATAATTGTTAAATAAATTGTTTAAAATAGTCGGCCGTATTGGATCAGCCATTTTGAATTTTAATTTTCCGACTTCATATTCTTGTTCAGCGACATCGAAAACCCCTATATTGTCAATTTGAAAGAATTCGATTTAAAATTCATTGAATTAATTAATTTAAATGTTCTTAAAAAAACTATTTATTATTGTTTAAACAATTAAAAAACAATTAGCGTACAAAAAATAAGTTTTAACTTTTTTCTAATATTATCTCCAAGTAATTTCGAAAGGTTTTAGGAAAATCCATGCTTCGCATAATTATTTCGAAATAATGCGTAATTTTAAGCTATCTTGACTCCACTAAATAAAATATAGATTTTTTTTGAAAGAAACCTAGTGAAAAGGGCAAATATTGGTTAGGTAAATCACAATTACTAAATACTGAGCTTTCATAAATGATTACGAGCCACAGTAATTTTATTTCCTTTGCAATTAAATTTCGGTAAATTAAAAAATTCCTAAAATAATAAGATCAAGATTACATCAAGAGGGCTCTATAGCAAATAGCCAACCAGCAATACATTTTTATAGATTTTTATTACGGTTTGTCTAAATATGAAATTACTTTTTAGTTTTTAGTGTCAAGATATTTGTAATTTACGATGCAAATTACCAATTTCTTTACAACAAAAAGTTATTTGAGTTTCAAACAAAGTCCATTTTATAGAAAATTTGTGTTAAAATGGAGGAAAGTCTGTTATTTGTGCATTGATTCATATTTAGACAAACTGTGTAATAAAATCTGCTATAGAGCCCTCTTAAATGCACTTTGAGAATGATTTCTTTTTATGAAACTAGATACAACCGACCGAAAAAGGGAGTCTTACCTATTCTGTATCACGATCTTTATCACAAGTTCCAAAAAGAAGACGGTAACGTTCTCATTGTAATTATACCCGAGACTTTTTTGTACGTCGGGCCCCCTGGACAACTCGATGAGGGATTTCGCCAACTCGAAAAGTGCCTCCTCGTGTAAAAACTTGGAATCCGTTATCAACTGTTCCAAATTACAATCTTTGACGCATTCTCTGGCCACCTCAATGTACTGCTGCTCTTCGGGTGTCGGCACCTTGGACAGATTCTCAGCCGACACCATGTAGGAGTACAGCGAACTTAACAGACCTTAAATATGTATAATTTATATACAAACATAGCTCGTACAGCGAAACCACCAACCTGTATCCTGTTTTTGCAGATTCTGGACCTCCTCGTATTCCAAAACGATCTTCCCGCTCGACTCGATAAAATCTTCCGCTTCCACGTAGCTCTTCGGTAACAGTGCGTTGCTGTACAAAGCGAGGATCAAATTGAACAGGTTCTTCCACCCTTCCCTGAGGTTGTCGCCGTGCTGGTGCACCAGGGAAAAAACGGCCTTCAGGGCCGTTTGCGCCTTGACGTTGGCCCCGAACTGCACCAGGACGTTGTTCTGCTTCTGGTGGTTATGGAAGATCGTGAACTTGCACAGACTCAGGAGTAGCATGTCCAAGTTTTTGGACATGCCGAAATACGACGCGATGAAAGCGCAACGTTCGAAGCCTTGCATCACCCTCTTGTATATGTTCTGCTCCTCGCTCTTTTCGAAGACGAACGAGAGGGCCGCCACGATGGGTCCGTAGATGAGCTGGAACAGCTCGGAATCGTACGTGCCCCCGGTGACATGCAAGTAGACTCCCTCCTTCGACTGGCCCTTGCGTAGTAGGACCTTCCACAGGTAGTTTTCACGCACCAGGCCAGTTTGCTCCGCCGGCATCACGATTTCATCGTTTCTGAAAGAAAAAATGTAGTTTCTTAAATCTTTCGCAGAATTTTAACATGAAACTTGAGAAATATTATCACAACTTACTTAATGGTGTTATAAATTTCGTCCAACATGTCTTCATCGAAGTCGTTTCCGCCGTTAACGCCAGATAAGTTTTTTTTGAAGGCTGATGCGGACATCGGGATGGTTTGTTTTTTGGCGTTTTGATTGTGTTGATCGACGTTCAGCATTATTATAGCGTAGGCTAACGTAAACGCAGAGTCGACATCGGCGAATGGTTCACCGTTACTTTTCTGAAAAAGAAGTATTTCCCAATATTCATATTTATAGGCCAGTCAAATTGTCGAAAATACCTCGTTTTTTTTGCCAAAATTTAGTTTAGTAAACAAAGGCACGTAAAAATTAGGAAAAATTCCCCAGCTGAATGTTGGGGCATCATTTTCAAAATGGCGCCTAAAGTTAGCAAAAAACAGTTTTTGTAATTTAAGAAAAAAACTAAACATTTTAGAAAAAAATGTTTTAGACATAAGTTGTAGAACTTTTTATAACAAAAATTTTGAGCCCAGCCCGATGTTAATTGATAAACAAATGTATTAGTTATTGAAAAAATCGGCCAAAAAATCGCATTTTTTTAAAACTTCTATGGGGTGTTTCAGAAAAGATGGGCCAACGCTCGGCGGCAGATTCCTAACCTCAAAACAAGATTATTTTTCAACATGGGTCCGATTTCGCTTCGTTCCTTAATTACAGGG
This sequence comes from Anoplophora glabripennis, assembly GCF_000390285.2. NCBI lineage: Eukaryota > Metazoa > Arthropoda > Insecta > Coleoptera > Cerambycidae > Anoplophora > Anoplophora glabripennis. The sequence continues at coordinate 268,609 of NW_019416458.1, forward strand.
TGTCAAAGTTTTAAAATAAAATGTTTTTTCCAAAAATCTAGATTTCCACTAGAGGGAATTAAACGAAATTTGGACAACTAACTATTTACATCCTAGGTATTATGTTAAATATGAATTTCAGGACCGGACTTACTTGCAAGCCCTTACAAAATACGAAATTTGCCCCCGAGCATTGGCCCGTGTTTTCTGAAGCACCCTGTATATGTTCAATACGAAAATTTTTTACGAAATTTTCAGGATATGAAGTCCTTGGCATGTAGAATAAGTGCATTTTGTAAAATTGCAAATTATTTGATAGTTTTTGCAAATATTGAGTTTTTCGAAAAAAAGACAGTAATGCATTTATTTATATGACCCATCTTGGGTTTAAAACCTCCTTTAAGAGTTGTACTTTCCTGTGCAAATTGTGCTCGTATTGCAAATTAATTGGAAATTGCGAAAAATCTACCGAAACTTCGACTTATTTTTTTGAGTCGAAAAATGTAGATCTTATTGTTGAAATTTAATCAAAATGACATTATTGCCATTTGAAAGCTGAAATTTTTTTACAAATTAAAAAAAAAATGTCGCAACCAACAGGAGCGGAATATAGTTTTTTTTTCAAAAAATCGTTACGACCTCTTTTTTAATATTAATGTTTTTCTTAGGTCTTGATTCCTCTTCACTACTACTGTTCAATGCAATTTCCTGTTCATCATTTTGAATATCATCGAAGTTTTCTTCGTCTGTTTCGACTTCATTTTCCGATAGACATGGCTCGTCCATATCTTTTTCAATAAGTTTAAGAAATAGTTTTTTCTTCAATATTGGAGCAATCATTATCATCGCAAGTTAAACATAAGTTAAAATCTTAATCCTTCTTTCTCCCTTACCACAACCATCACTGTGACGAGCTCACGAATTCGATTCAAAAGTGGTCTAAATAGTAGCTCTAAAGTATCAAATTTAGAGTAGGCAAAATTTTAAGTTGAGCATAGTTTTTGTTTTGGAGATATGACAAGTCAAACCTGTTAGTTGGCAACGTTCTCGGCACACTGGTTCATTGTGTTCAAAATTCTTAAATATGCAAAGTGTACCATTTCCTATGTAAAAAATCTTTCGTTCTTTACCATTAGATTTTACCAAACGCTTTATTTTAATGAGGTGCTGGCGATTTTACAAAATTTTACAGCATCTGAATTCACCAAAAAACTGATTGCTCGCCAAACCGAGTGACTTCTTTAAGTGTTTATGTAAATCCATCAAGATTTGCTATGTTTTCAGTATAAAAATCGTTAAGGAGATTTATAGGGTACGGAGGTACGTCTAAAGTCTAAGGAAAGTTTCTGTAGATTCGCTAATGACTGAAGTAGTAAGCCTTTAGATTTGGCAACATTGCACTTGGCTGGCGCGCTCAGCTCGGCATTTGCTCGCTCCCGTTCGATCATTCTGTTTGTTTGGACGCCTGCCAATTTCAAATAATAAGCTACGTAGAGACCGCATCTTTTTTTTATTTAAATTTCATCACGATTTATTGATTTTTTAATAATTTGCGGACATTAAAACGTCGGACACTTATATCACTATTTTGTACAGTAAATTTAAAAGTGGAAAAAATGAAAATTACACGTGGTAATCCAGCTGTCGAATTGAAAAAACGCGGCTTGAAATTTGTCAGACAACAATACTTTTTGACCGAATTAATTATTTACAATTAATTTTACTAAAAATTGCCTATGTGGTAATTGATTTTCATTACCCTGCCATTTTGGCATGTTTCAGCCAGTAGACACGTCAATGTCGGAAGAATTTCTGTTGGACTAATTGAAATCGGCATTTGCAACAAAATTTCCAGAAACATAAGCTAAAAAAAATATGTGGTCTTGACTTTACAAGACCCCGGGAAATTGCCATGTTTTTGGACTTTTCCGAGTGGAAAAGCGGAGGAATCGAGAAAAGTCGCAGAGGAAAAGTGTGGTCGACTCGTCAAAACGAAGCTCCTCACGAGTTATAAAGTATGTGGTAATCAACTTTCCAGGAGGGGCCTGTACTATGGACTGTATAATTTGGACCACTTTTGAACTGAATTCTTCAGGACGACAAACGAGGAGAAAAAAAAATAGAAGTTTTTTTGGATCACTCTTTCAGCTCTCAAATGGCAATAATGCCATTCCGATTAAATTTCAACGATAAGAAAAAGATGTCAAAATTTCGGTAGATTTTTCGCATATTTCCCATTAAAAACTGCAATACGCACACAATTTGCACAAGAAAGTACAACTCTTAGAGAAAATTTTAAGCCGAAGATGGTGTGTAAGTGCACTACTGTTTGATTTATTGAAATTTGAAAAACTCAATTTTTGCAAAAACTATATAAAATTTTGCAAATTTACAAAAACGCACTTATTTTACTTGCCAAGGACTACAAATTTTGAAAGTTTCGTAAAAAAATCTTTTTTCATTTTTAAGATATAGAAGTTTTGAAAAAATGCGATTTTTAGCCATTTTTTTGCAATAACTAAACATTTGTTTATCAATTGACATTGCTCAAAATTTTTGTTATAAAAAATTCTACAACTTTTATTTAAAACATTTTTTCTAAAATGTTGTTTTTTTTTTAATGAAAAAAATTTTGAAAATGAAGCCCTAACATTCAGCTGGCGTTAAGTAGTTCTTTCAATTCTACGAAATTTTTTCTAATTTTTACGTGTCTTTGTTTACTAAACTAAATTTGATTGGACTATTAAGCATAAAAAGGAGGAATAGGAGCAGAAAATACTTAATTTATCACAAAAATGAAATATTATTAAAAAAAATTGTGGTTTTTATAGAACATGTTGCAAAAACAATACACAGGATGTAATTTTAAGTGCAGGTCAGTTTTTTAAAGTTTTTTAATGTTCTCCAGAATGTTTCTAAAGTTTAAAGAAAGCCTCCTTATAAATACAACCTCCATTCAAAGTTACGCCCCGTACACACACGACTTACATGCCAATGTTCCGCGAAGTGCTCCAAAATCAAGGCTATCGTCGGGGCTTCCCCGGGCAACCGAAACGCCTCCAGGAATGCCCTCAAGGCCTCGTCTATCCTAACGTCCACGAAATCAAACGTTTTCACAAACGCCTCCAGGATATTAAGGTTGTTCCGGTTACTTATATACTCCCCTATCATTTTTTTATCTAACGCCGGATTTTCCCTCAGGAACAAGGCGATCTCGTGTATATCCAGTTCGGGTTTCAAGACGCCGTGTTCCTGCAGAAACTGAACGCCCTTTTTCGGTTTGTGATTAAAGTACTCCGTCCCTTGGGGCAGCCACTGAAAAATCTATGTTGAAAAAAAGTCGACGACAAATTAACCTTTACCTTTTTGATGGTTTTTCTAGCCGCCAGCTCTTCTTTACTCAGCACGTTCTTGGACAACTTAACTCTACCCGACGACTTCTCGATGAAACTGTTAATAGTTGCCACTGCGTCGTTACCGACGTTCGACGTTTCGGTAGATCCATTATAAGGTCTATTCTCGACCTTCCCGTTGTGACAGTGCACCTCTATACCCTCGATTACGGCTAACAGAGCGTCCAGGGACAACAAATGGGTGTGGTACACCCCCGTGGTGGCGGAAAATGCGTTTTTCGCTAATAACTTTGTTAGTTCCTCGTAAAGATTCGTGCAGTACATGTCGCAGTCGTAGTTTAGGTACAGTTCGCTGACGAAACCGGGGATTCGCCACAGTTGCAACAAGCTGTCCAAGGCGATTTCCTTGTGTTCGTAGGTCACCTTGACGGAATCGCTCACTATTATTTCCATGAGCTTGTTAAGGTAGCTCTCCATTTGGTACTTGAGGTGGGTCCGAAGCGACTCGAACATTAGGAAGGATACTTGGAGGTCCGCCGCAAACACCGAGAGCCTCTCGGTGTTCAACAACTGGAAATAGCTATTTACAGTATCGGACAGAGTTAGAGCGAAGTAAAATACATAGTACAAGCTCCACAAATTACTGGGTAACATTTTTAAGATGACAAATGTTTATAATTCTGCCATTTTGGGAAATAATGAAATTTTTGAAAAAATAATAAATTGTACACAATACTTTTAAAAAAACTTACAGAGAACAAATTCCTGCACAGGTCGTCCTTCACCAACGCCAGTAAAGTGTTGTACTTCCCGATACTGTCCGCGCCTACTTCGAAAGCCACTGTTAGCAACGTCAGCCCCAAATGTATCATAATATCGGTATTCTGCTTGTCTAACGGGTTGCACAGGCTTATAAGAAACCTGAACAGTTCCCTAACACAGGCTAGACCGTACGGGACTAGGATAACAGATTCTTCTTGTAGTTGAGGGGTAAATCTGATTCCCCTTTGGTTGATATATTCTCCGGACTCGATAGAAGAGTAACCGTCAGGGGTGACTTCTTCAGATTTGACGGTTGTCGTGGATACGGTGCTGATCGTATCCATTTTGTCGTTCGATTTCGGTTCAAGTTCGGGCTCAACGTCGGCGGTTGGTTCGACAATGACCGGAACCTATAAAAAATTTAGACAATTGTTTTAAAGTATTTACGAGTTTTGAGTTGGTACAACATTTTCATTTCAGTGACTTTGTAGCCGTTACTGTAGCTGAAAATATAGTAATACCTCAAAATTTTTTATAACTGCATTGATTTTTCTCAAAATTTAGAATTAGGGTTATCTTACCTCCCACTGTAAAACTTATATATGCGCTAGGTGTGCTTTTGTGGGTGATAACCACCCCTTGTTGGAAAAAAAGAAAAAATTCAAATTTAAGCATTTTATGTAATCAAATCTTTTTTATTTGTGCAGTATGAGTAATTTCATGTGCTATCTAACATGAAACTTAATGTATACCAAATTTTCAACCTGGAAAAAGCTTTAAAAACCACCCCTTTGGATGAAAATAATATAAAAAATTTGTTTTCAACTTGAAACGTTTTAATCATGCATTTTTATCAAATTAAAATTGATTTCTTGATTAAAAAATCTTTTTTAGCAATTGCAGCTTTTCAACGCTTGAAAAATACTTCTTTAGAAAATAAAATGAAAAAATATTATTGAAAGAGTAGAAACATTTTAAATGTGCATTCGTATTAAATAAACATTTATTCCCTTATTATAATATAGTATAGTACTGGTTTATTCGAATATACTTCAAATAAATGCTTCAAAATTCTTGTTTGACCTAAATTTTGCTAAAATTATCACCTATACACGTGTTTATTTTTTTGACGATAACTTTCTTACTTTTTAAGATTTTTAATCGCACAAAGGCTCATTTTGCAGGGAAATGTAAGGGCTACGTGAACTGTTGAGTTGATCTTTTTTAAGCCCTTCATTTTTAAGTTTAAAGGGTTTAAAGGACTCGAAAAGGGTGGTTCTCTCATTCATATGATAACTTAAATTGGCAAAATCTCGATTAATATTAATTTTAGAGAAATAAAAAATAAAGCAAAATCTTCAATAAAAATAAAGCAAAATTTTTTTTATGCTTCTATTTTTTCATACACCCTTTAATTTTTAAGTTACAGCATAAAAATCGAATTTTTTTCAAAAATTTGAAAAATTTACATTTTCAAAAATTAAGTTTTTTTTCGAAATCATGCTTTGTAAGTGAGCCAAATACCCAGAACATATTCTTAGAATATAAATGAAGAAAACTGTAAATGGATTTCATTTAATTTTAATTCTGTCACCAAAGGCACTGATTTGTTTAATTTTTTCTTAAAAAAAAAATAGACTATCATGTTATTTCGATCACATTTCCGTTAATTATGATTCTAAAGACTTTTCTTTACTTTACTTTACTTTACTTTATTTCAAAGTACTTTAAAAAAGGTTCAAATAGTGTTTTTCCTAATATTTATTGTTTTGGCATTATTTAACGTTAACTGGTTCCAATTTAGTATTTAGCTAACATATAATAATGTTTAAAAATCCATAACTGGGTTTAGATACATATTCTCAGAATAATCGCAAAAAAACAATTTAAAATTTTAACTTTCAACACCCTGTATTTCCGAAACTATCAACTTTCGGATAAGGTATGTTTGCGCTAAAGGTCACCATTTCACGTGTAGTATTTTCAGCTTTCGATTTTCCCACTGTTAATGAATCACCCTGTATATTTAATTTACTTATTGGCAATCGTTGGAAACATTAACAATTATTGAATTTACAATTTCTTGTTACTTTTAAAAGGTTGCGTTATTTATCTGAACTGTTAAAAATGAAAAATTCAAATTAACAAAGTTTCTCGAGTTTGTTGAAAAAAATGTTGTCAATTTTAAGAATGTCGAAATAATTTTACCATTGCCGTTTCATACATTAATAGTTGTGACCACAAAATTTATCTTAAATGTTTTCGCTTTACAAATGGATAATAAACAAATTGTAAAAAACTATTTGGCCACAGTTTTAGTTCCTTTATGTAAATTGCCCCTTTCCAAATTTTCACATAGCCTTTGTAGCAGTATATTTTTGTTATTTACATACCTGCTCAACATTTTCCGCATTTTCAACTTTATCCTCACAGTTCTCGTTAGTGGGCGAAGAACTTTGAATATTTATTTCGACGTTACACTCTGTTTGAGCATCGTTTTGATCCGATGAAGGAAAAGAACTAGGAGAATTTATATCTCCACCGTCGGTAATAGGATTTTGCGGAGTGTTCTGCGAAATTGACCCTTGCATGTCGACGATATTATTACCAGGCGTCATTGGAGTTGTAGACAAGGGAGCAGGCCTTAAACTCTGCTGTGGTTTGGATAGTACTGGCGACTGAACGTCTTCTATTTCTACGGTAAAAATATATTGCTTTATAGGTTCAAAAAGAAATAAATATATCTTATTACCTTTTTCTTTTTTCCTAAACGACTGCCGGTTTTTCCTTTTGGTTCGCGTTTGGTCCATCGCACCTGGCCTCATTTTTAAATGTTTAATTGCCGTTGCCCTTAAATCTTCCGAAAACTGTGGTAACCTCATGAAAACTAATTGTACCATGTCCTTTAAATATTGTTCTGCAGTTTTTCTCAACAGTTCTGCAATCAACACCTATAGTAAGATAAAAAAATAATGTTACAGTATTTACCGTTGAGTCTCGTTTCAAAACATATTCGAAAACAGGAAAGCATGATTTCGCACAAACTTTCATTGGTCAGCATTGCACCTTCAGGTGCTAATGTAAGGGTTCGCAACACTTGTAGAATTCGTATTAAAACAACTCCATCGGACGTCTGATCTGTTCCCACAAACCTAGCATGAGTAACAGCATCAGCGATGTTGTGTATAGTATGTGGTATAGACGTGTGGGTAGGATCTAAAAGAGAAATAAAACAGTTGAAAATTGTAATACAGATGTAATATTATAAATTAATCTCAAGTATACACAATGAGAAAGCAAAGATAAATTGATACCTATAATGCCATAACATAAAAATTTGTTAACAGCTGACAGGGCCAGACTAGTAACAGGTCCTGTGGTTTCATCCGATTTTATTACTTCTAGAAATGGAGATAGAAAGGTGTTAGGCTCAACAAGTCTCAAATCATCTAATTTATTGAGAACTTCCTTCAAATCTTGAAAGCTCTTCATAAGACTATCTATATCATCATCTTGGTATGAATGGGAGGACCATCTCGAACCTCTTCTCATGGCAGTCATCAAAATGGACATTTCGCCTTTAACGACGAATATTCCATTACCCGGAAGAGACATTTTGGCTTATTTTGGACGAGATTTAATTCAAAATGTTTACATCTCAAAAACATACACGTCAAACCTCCAACTCACAACACACTAAAGAAAAGAAAATGACAGTAGGTTAAAAACGTCATGTTTTCAGCATGTTAAAAAGCAAACAGTTCCCTGTAAAAAGAGGTGCGTTAAAATCCACGTGGATAGATGGCAGCACATATAAATAAACCTGAATTAAATAGGGATTGAATTTTTTACAAGTATATGGAAAAAATTAAAGATGATTAAAAAACGTACAAAAGGCTACAAATAAATGGAAGGACATACTGCTCCTTGTCCCCATGTTACTTACAGCCTCCATGCCTCATCGAAATTTAAACTTATGCCCTCAAAATCCAGACTAAAAATTAAAATAATAATAAACTATTATTTTATCTTCGTATTATCAATATCCTACACTCTGTATTTTACAAATTAATTAAAAGGCGCCGCGCGCGCGCCATTATTCTATGGCTAGAAATTGGCCTCAATGATTTGGGATCGAGGGGGATTATCCCTCTTTATCCTGCCTCATCTCGTGTAGGCCTGGACAGCCTTCGTAGGTGGGCCCCATCCGTCGTCTACCCCGACCGCAAATGCGGCCGGTGTAGGCGCTTTGTGGGACCTCCTTTTGTCCTGGCTGGGCCCCGCCGGCTAGGGCCCTTTCTTCTGGCGCTCTTCTTGCTTCGCCGGCTCGTCTGTGTAAACCCCGGGGGTAGTGTCATGTTTATGTGTGGTATGGTTGGGTAGGGTAGTGCGGCTATGCAGCCTGGGATGCGCTTTGCTAAGGTGGCCCTTAGGCTAGCGCGGGAGGGGAGGGTTAAGGAGGGTATGGGGGGTGTGTATGTGTGTGTGTGTGTGTGTGTGGGAAGGTGTGTAAGTGTTAGTCGAGTGGGGATGCCCCCTCACGGGGGCGTACGTGTCTTTTGGTGTATTTGTCTGTCTGGTATATTGTTTGTCGGGGGTCGCAATTTTAAAGAAATGTATTCTAAAGTAATGCAAATAACTGATAAATAAGTAAAAACTTACCTGGGCATAACCCCGGCACAGGTGCTGTAACAAAGATGCCGACGGCGTCTATGCTTAAGCCGGGGATTAGGTCGGTGATTAAAAGGAAAGAAAGGGATTCTTTCCAGGTAGCCTTAATAAAGGCAGGTAGAAATTGCTCCTTGCACTACACTTTCACAAAACACGTGTGCTCTGGTCGGCTGCCCGCTAGGAACTGAATTAAAAGGCGATATCATTGTTTAAATACCGCGATACATATAAAGGGTACATAACGAACGTACCATCAAAAAACAGCTGACCACCTGAGACAACAGTTGTCAGATTTGACAGATGTCGAAAAAGTTATATAAGGGTTAGGGACGAATTATTTTTGAAATTTGTCCACACCAGCGTTATTAAATGTGAATTTCATTAGAAAATTATTAGGTAATACAGGTCTTTCTGCAAAGTCAATAATTTTTTTGAATGTTTTTATTTGTTGCAGAAAATGTATAATACTTTCTGGAATGTTGTGTTTTCGACAGAGGTTTTCTCAGACGAATAATTTATTTATAATATGCAGTTTGTTGTTAGCAGCAGGTTTTATGCTACAAATGAAAGCTTTGTACAACAACCATCAGAAACAGTTAAGATTGCAGGAATATAAACAAAGGGTAAGTAGTTTAGAATAACTCTTTTCTGTAAAATAATATTGTATTGTTGCAGATAAACGATGTGACTGAAACAATAAATTCAGTTGAGAAACTAGCAAATTATACGTCGTCCCTAATGAAAAAACTACAAATGGTTATCAAACCCCACAAATTTAACAGGGCCCGGTTAAAGTTAATTTGACACAAAGTATTTTATAACCAACTAAATTTTATATTAACAAATTAGCACAGAGTATTCAATAATGCTTTAATATAAAATTTTCTAATGAAACATAGCTTTATATTTGTTAATGTTTTTACACTAAAGTAATTTAGGAGACGAATTGGTTTCAGCACGGGATGTTTGATTTGAAAAAACCATGTGGCAAGTTAATTTTCTACATTAATTTGCCTTCAAGAGGGGTCCAAAGGTCCTTAAGATAATTAGGTTTTATTCAATAGTGAATGTATGAAAAATGTACAAAATAATGTGCCATTTGGTTTACTAGTGGAAGTACTTAATTATATTATATACAGCACAAGATGTATCTTTTATATGTAAATAGTTTGCAGAGTTTTATATTTTGTTGATAATGTGACAATAAAACATTTCAAAATATTTCAGTTTATTCGAGTATTAAAATAACATTTTCACTATAAAACGTACGTAAAATTCACCAGACGTTATCGAGATCTAAGCATTGCGGATTATCCTTAAAAACGCCCTTGTTTTCAAACACGGCATGCGGGGAACATATCCAGGGATCGTCGGTTCCTTTTTGCCATTTGAACAATCTCTTTTTGAGTTGTTGAAAGATTTCTTGAGAACTGTTTTTTTTAACGATGTTATTTAACTCTTCCGGATCATACTTGAGATCGAACAATTCCCATTCTGGTCGTTTGTAATATTCTTTCAAAGTTTTAAACCAGTACAGGTTTTCGTTAGACTTTGTTCTATTTAGAATGTCCTACAAACAAAAAAAAATGTCGGGTATGTCATAATTGTTGTACTCGCCTACCTGAAACGTGGGAGACAAGTAAAAGTCTTGATCGATGGGAAAGGGGCTGTTGTAATTAATATTGTGAATAAGTTTGTAGCGTTGGGTACGAATCATCCTCATGGGATAATACATAGTGATTTCGTGAAGGTTGTGGCTGGCGAAAACCGCTTCCCTTGATTTATCATCGGGTTCTAGAAGTTAATTTTCATTATAACGATATTTATCCATGGAAATAATCACCTTTAATGAGAAGCGGTAGCAAACTTTTTCCCGTTAATGATGTTTTTTGCTCTATCTTATTGCTTTCGGTAGAATCTTCTTGTTTAATGTCGTACCAGTCTAATAACGTAGGTACAACGTCCAGAAGGCTCGTCAAAGAATTGGTCACTTGGTTTCGTCTCTCCTTATGCAGAGGCGAGGAAACGAGCATTGGTTCGGCGATACCCGAATCGTAAAGATTAGTTCTACCGTTCGGGAAGGGAATACCATTGTCGGAGGTATATATCACGAGCGTATCATCGAGGTGACCAGAATTTTTCAGTTCTTGAAGAATTAGCCCCACACCTAAAAAACCCAGGGTAGTTTTATGTGGAAAAGTAGCGTCAAGGTACCTTGATCTAGCCTAGAAACCGTTGTGTACTGTGCCGCTACGTCTCGTCTGGCGGCTTGGGTGTCTGGGACGTAGTAAGGCAGTTCGAGTTCATCGGGTTGATAGTAGATGGGCTGCCAGTCTGGAATTAGACCCATTCCGGGGTCGCCATTTCCGAAATGTTGACAGAATTCTCCGTATTCCGGATTAGTGTGACCGCATCGATGGGGATCGTGGAAGGCGATATATAAGAAAAATGGTCTGTGTGTAAACAGAAATTTTAGAATTACTACGTACTTTCAACTCTAAAAAACTGTTTTTTGTTAAATAATAAATGTAAAAGCTTGACAATTAAAGTAATAATCGACGTTATATCTTACTGTGTCGTGTTAGTTAAAAATTCCCTCGCCAACATTTTAATGTGGGTAATATTTCTGCCAACTTGTAAAATAGAATTATTTTCTTCCGTTTGCGAGTAATCGAATGGATATACACTTTCGGGACCAACATGTTTTTTGCCAATTATTCCTAAAATTACAAACATTTCAATAATTCAAACTTATCTTGCAGACAACTGCAGAAAAATTAAATACAGACCTGTCCTTACACCATTTCCTTTCAAAATCTTTGGTAGACTAACTATATTAGCGAAGGAATCAAAGTGATGTTTTCCTTGATGCAAACCGTACATTCCGTTTTGATGTGAAGGCATGCCGGTAAGTAAAGCTGAACGGCTGAAAATAATGTTCAAGTTGATCTCGAAAAATGAGTACCATAGATCGATGTTGTGTTACCTTGGAGAGCAACTGCTTACAGACGTGTAGGCTTTGTTAAAAATAAGACTGTTACTTGCTAGCTCGTCTAAGTTCGGTGTTTGGCAAATTTTGTTTCGGTAGGCACCAATTTCAAAGCCTCCATCGTCAGCTACAATGAATATTATAAATAAGTTATTTCTGAGTTATAATTTGCCGAATAAAGTATTCGTATCTTTATTATAAAAGTAATAAATATATATTTATTTTGAAAATATGGTAATGTTCCGAGTGTGTTCCGATCTTTTTAAATTTTACATTTTACCGCTACCCACAGCGACACCTAGTAGAGTAAAATTTAACTACTTTTGACAGTTGCTATTTTATCACGTTTATTTTGTATCTGCATTTATTGGTGTATTTCCATACTAAAATTAAGATGTTTTTGTACAAAATAAACCAGAAAATTTTTGATTACGTGTTGTTTTCACTGGAAAACACTGATAATACTTACCCATTATAAGTAGTGCGTTTAATTTCTTGTTTTCTGCATTGCTGGCTGTTAAAACTAAGAAAATTACAAGGAGAAGTCGAACCGAACACCGCATCTTCACGGTTCAGCAACTTTTACTTTTTTTGTTTGGAGCCAAATTTGAATTAAACAATGCCGCAGAAGAAAATATTGTGTTTATTCGACATGGATGGAACTCTGACAAAGGCAAGGAATGCAATAAATCCTGAATTGTACAACTTTTTGCTAAATGTTGTGAAACTCCGGTGCTCCTTAGCTTTAGTTGGTGGTTCGAACTTCACAAAAATCTGTGAACAAATGGGAAACGATATTATACATCGATTCGACTACGTTTTTCCAGAAAATGGTTTGATACAGTACAAATTTGGAAAGGAAACTGGCAGGCAAAGCATCCAGAAGTTCATGGGTGAAGACGTTTTACAAAAATTTATCAACTACGTGTTAAAGTATTTGTCTACGATAACTTTACCTGTGAAGAGAGGTACATTTGTCGAATTCAGGAGTGGAATGTTGAACATTTCACCTATAGGGCGATCTTGTTCACAGACTGAACGAGACGAGTTTGAAAAATACGACAAAGTGCATAACATACGAAAAACTATGATAGATAATTTATTAAAGGAATTCCCAGATATAGGTCTGACGTACAGCATAGGAGGACAAATTAGTTTCGACGTATTTCCTAAGGGTTGGGATAAAACGTACTGTTTGCAGCATTTGGAAAATGATGGATTTGACGAAATTCATTTCTTCGGAGACAAGACTGATAAAGGTGGTAACGATTATGAAATATTCATCGATAGACGTGTGATTGGACATAAAGTAATCAACCCTGACGATACAAAAAAGCAACTAGAGGGATTTTTAAAAACTTTATAATCTAAGTATAACTATCGTAGTATATATAAAACATTATATATAATAAAATTAGTATTCTATAAAACTAACTTACGTTTTTCCATTAAAAACTTGCATACCTTTGGTTCAGCTTATACCATGCTTGTACCTAAGAATATTTTCTTCGCTTGTCCTACACACTTCAAGTAGGTTGTAGTCCTACATATCATAAAAACACAAACGGCCTCTTTCCCTTTTTCAAAAATTTTCAAATTTTTACTCATCCTGCCCTCTAGTTGTCCGCAGCACCAGTTTCTCTACTTGACAGGTGATAGTTTACAATGCAGAATTAATATTAATACTGCATTTATTGGTTTGCTTCCATACTAAATTAATTTTGTGTTTTGAGGGTATTGTTTACGTGTAAAAAATATGTGTATTACAATTTGGATTACGTGTAGTTGATGTTGATACCGGAAAATGATGAAAGTAGTGCATTAAATTTCCTAATGTTTTTTTTCGCATTTTTGCTGTTAAAATAGGAAGAGAGAGAGAGAGTAATATACGGAGAAATTGGACGGAACACCGCATTTTCATAGTCCAGCATCTTATTTTTCTTCAACAATACCAAATTTGAATTAAACCATGCCGCAGAAAAAGATATTGTGCTTATTTGACGTAGATGGAACTCTAACAAAACCAAGAAATGTAATAACTCCTGAATTGTACTTGTTCTTGCAGAACGTAGTGAAACCCCAGTGTTCCATAGCCTTGGTCGGTGGTTCAGACTTTAAGAAAATCTCTGAACAAATGGGAGGGGACGATATTGTTCACCAGTTTGACTATGTATTTCCTGAAAACGGCTTAATACAGTACAAATTTGGAGAGGAAATTGGCAGACAAAGCATACAGAAATTCATGGGCGAAGACGTTTTACAAACATTTATCAACTACGTGTTAGAATATTTATCTACGATAACTTTACCTGTGAAAAGGGGTACGTTTGTCGAATTCAGGAGTGGTATGTTGAACATTTCGCCCATAGGGCGATCTTGTTCTCAAACTGAACGAGACGATTTTGAGAAATACGACAAAATTCATAATATACGCAAAACGATGATAGATAATTTAGTGAAAGAATTCCCAGATATAGGCCTGACGTACAGTATTGGGGGACAAATTAGTTTCGATGTATTTCCTAATGGGTGGGATAAGACGTACTGTTTGCAGCATTTGGAAAATGAAGGATTTGACGAAATTCACTTCTTTGGAGATAAGACCGACAAAGGTGGTAACGACTATGAAATATTCATCGATAGACGTGTGGTTGGGCATATGGTAATCAACCCCGATGATACAAAGAAACAGCTGGACGAACTTTTAAAAACATTGTAATATACAAAGTGACATTTTTATATGAAAGTAGGTAGACATGAAATAATTCCATTTAATTTAATTGATGTAATAGCTGCAATAAAAACAGTATAATGATCGCATGATAGAAATATATAAAATTCCATGATTGCAATAGTTTTATACAATGAAAAAAATTTAAATTGATTTTTTTTTACCTGGAATTAATTTTTATGCAAAATACACAAAATTCTCTTCAACTTTGTGTATTGCGCATAAAAAATTCATCAATTTCTTTAACTCTGTAAAACCGCTATAAGATGTTCAAATAATAATTGGATATAATTGAAAATATATACCATACTTTTTAATTCAAATTTTTTATTTTATACTCATTGAAATCCTATTAGAGAGGCTTTAAAATGTTTCTTTATTGTACGAATATGTATAAAATATATAACAAGATCAATATCCTAAATAGACCGGTTTACGTTTCTCATTAAAAGCTTGCAGTCCTTCAGTTCTATCCTTTGTGGGGATTAACTGGGCATAACACGCTTCCTCAACGACTAGGCCACTGTCGAGGTCGACCTCAATACCTCGGTTTATCGCTTTCTTCGCCATTCTTATACCCAGCGGACCGTTTGGGAGAATCTCTTCAGCAAGCTCCACCGATCGCAGATACGCTGCATTGCCAATTTCATTTTGCTCAACAACATGATTCACCAACCCTGAAAATAATAAGGCTAAGTACATATCCGAAAAAAAAAATTCGAATTTAATTATTCAAACCTAATTGTTGTGCTGCTTTTGCATCAAGTACTCGTGCCGTAAAAATCAGTTCCTTGGCAATAGCGGGGCCTACGATCCTCGATAAAAACTGTGTACCCCCGGCACCCGGCATAATGGCCAGTTTCGTTTCCACTAGACCCATTTTTGCGTTTGTGGCGGCAATTCTTATGTCGCAAGCTAGTGCCAATTCTAAACCCCCACCTATAAAATAGATAAAACAGTTATTGTTTATTATTATTTATGAAGCTTAGAAAATTTCTAATGCTAGTTAGCGAAACTGTAGTACCTAACGCGACACCGTCCAGTGCTGCTATTACAGGTATAGGTAGATCGTGGATTCGTTTAGTGAAGTTTCTCAAATTCGTGACGAAATTACAGACTTCTTTGAGGGTCAAGTCTGCTCTTTCCTTTAGGTCAGCACCTAAAATATATTTTTAGAACTTAAAAATTAAAATACATTCCCTAAATAAAAACTACTACTATTTACTACTGTTACATTCACATAAATTGCTCATAATACATAATTTTAATAGTTTATCAAAATTTTCATACAAGCTTAACATTTCGAATAATTACAATATTTCCTGCATTTCATATTAAAATTTTACCTGCACAAAAGGCCCCAGGTGCCAGGCTGTGAATCACCACAACTCTCGCCACATTATCGTAACAGATTTTGTCAACAGTCCTTACGAGTTCATCAAGTAGGTTCATACTGATGGCATTCTTCTGCTGTGGTCTCTTCAGACCAATTGTGACGACACCAGCATCATCCCCTTTCAGTTTCTTAAAAATTAAATCTTTGGTTACCTGTTCCGAATACTGTCTCACTTGTTTTGGTTTTACTATTAGTTTACTTAGTGTAAGTAAACCTCTCCGACAAATTTCAGGTACTACCATTGTCTTATTTGTTATTATTAATGTTTTACGTTTTTTTTTATCTCAATTGCAAAAGTATACTAAACAAACTTAAATTAAAACAAGAAACTTGTGAGAATATGGCACAGAAAAAAACAAGTGCAAAGGTTAAGTAACTGTTTGTGGATGGTAAACAAGTTTAAACCGCAGATTAGTAAAACGTTTTTAGTAAACAGAAACAACACTGTCACGCCTACACGTAAACATTAGTTATTTATAGGCAACCCGTTTTACAGGTGCGTGTATTACCAGTTGCAAGTAAATACATGTAATTTGAAATATTTACGATAACAAGTTTTCTCCCTAATAGATTTGTTCTAACCACAGGCAGACCAAGTAATTTCAAAATGTTGTCGTATTTACTCCAGAGATTAATAATTTTGAATGAAAATAACATCCGCAAATTAATAAACTCTGGCATTACATTTGCCAGAAGCGGTCAGTATAGATACTCATTGTAGGATAACATTGTAGCTAGGTATATAACTGTCAGACCAACGTATATAAAAAAGAAATGAAGCTCAAATACTTGTTTTTACATAGGCTTCCAAATTGCAAATATTACACTTGTTACAATTTTTTTATGGACAAAGTTTTGAAAAATTGTATTAGAAATTTATTTATTCAAAGTCTGACTACATTATATTATTACATTTAGATTTTTTTATACAAATTTAAAAATTAATGAATTTTTATAGAAGTCGGCACAGGGTTACTTGAATAAAGAATTGATATAATAGACCAGGAAACGAAACATTTTCAAATTTATTCATTACTGGGCGTGATTTTATTCTTGGAAAGTCTTGGGAATGATAATACAAGAGGCGTCTTATCAATTGAGTCATGAACAAAGTATAGCGTCATTGTTTTTTACCAACAAATAGGTAAAAAATTCGCCATTTTTCGTTCTATGAGTTATTGTAAAAAAACTATTAGTCTTAGTAAAAACTGTTCAACAGACAATAAGATCTAGAGAAACTCATCTTTAAAATGAGACTTTATAACAAAAAAAATTGATTGCAAAATTAAATGGAAAAAGTGCTTTTTCTTTAATTGTTAATAACTTTTTGAATAATTAATAAAATCTTACCTAACTTTCCCAAAATGTGAGTTTTTATATCCTTAAGAGATGTGCAAAAGATGAGCTCGATCGCAAATTGAAGTTGAAATTTATAACGAATTGTAGAAAAAAATTTCTACCGTCAGTATCTATGGAAATATTTTATATATTTTTATACTAGGTAATTATAAATAATAATAAAAAATAATTAATCCTTTAATCAATATACAAAATCCATAATTATATAAAAAGTATGAAAAAATAAAAAAAATAAAAATATTGAATTTTTTGGGGGTTGAGGGGGTTAAATTAATTTTGAAGGGTTAAAATAATTTTGACATTTTTTTATTGAGAACTGATGTCTAAAACATTTCAAATAAAAAAATGCAAAAAATTCATTTTTAGGGGGGATAGGGGTAGTTTTACAAGGGGAGAAATAATCCAAAGTAATTTTTTCGTCGAGTTATCCCAAATTAAAAAAAAAGGTTCTACGTTATATAGAAGCTGAAATATTACATATTTGACATTGTCAAGTTTTTTCCTGGTTGAGAGGAAGATTCCCCCACCACCACTCCCTGAAGGACTACTGCCGCGTACCCTTACTTTGATGGGCTCTGAATTGATCAATTATGGGCAAATTTAATTAAAATTAACAGGGCATAAAGTTTAAACCTTCATTTACAAAATGTTAAAATTTCACGCCTTAATGTTTATAACAAATCGCTCTGTGATCTAAAAAAAAAATTGCTAACTCCGGACCTATTGGTCGTAGAAACTTGTTTTTTTTTTTAATTTGTAGTTTTTTTACGAGCTTTCTTTACTACGTTGTTTTTAACTTGACCCCATATCATTTCAATTGGATGAATTATAGCAAATTCAAACCTGTTAATTCCTCGTTATTGCACACAAAGTTTAAATTAAATTTCAATTGTAATAAAACTATATATTAAAATAGGAATAATATAAAAACAAAAATCATACAAATTCGGTTATAAATTTTATGTTACATTAGTTGATTAAATATTTTTACCAATTTTTTTCACAGCAAAAATAAATAAACAAAATTTCAGAGTATGTAAAGTGCCACATTTAAGAAAAAATATGTGCATTCTTTAAAGAAACTTCTTTTCTAAAACGGTACGAAAAATAAAACTTGGGCGATTTTACCACAAAATTAGGCAGAGAAACTAATATTTATCACAATAATACACATTATACCACATAATACTATACAATGATATACACTTTTATATATTCATATGGACTAAGAATTAATTTCCTCATCCTCTTCGATAGCAGATAATTTTTCTTTTAGCAGTTCCAGCGCTACATTCTTATTCAGTCTTTTAATAATGGAAACCTTTTGGGCTTTCATGGATCTCTTTTTCACTTTTAACTTATTCCTACATGGGGCTACTTGGCTGCTAAATTGGATACACCTCTTAAACTTCCTCGTACTCATGAAACTGTTACCTTTCGGTTCTTCAAAAATAGTTTCCAAAGAAGGAGGCAGTCTCTTAACTCTCTTGTCCAAATAATAGTTATTAATTTCATTAGTATTGCTATTATTGCTAAGGAGTTTTTTAGGCTTTGTCAAAACTCTCCTTTTCTCCGTTTCTTGGGAACGAATTTTCTTTCGACCCGATCGTCTTGGTTGAGTTATGGTCTCATTTGATTCGGGACTAGAAATTGGCGAGTTGTCTTCAGTTAATTTATATTTAAAAACGCCTGTGAAGTTACGTTTTTTTTCATTAATTTCTAATTGGGCCATATCGACATCTAGGTCATTATGTTCCATTATATTCCTAGACCCAAAATGTCTGAAAAATTTACAGACAAATGTATATTCTGTGATTATCAATAAACTCTCATTATTCAACTTAAAACAAATTAAATAACGGTCGCCTTCAATTTGAAAAGAATGACCAGCTGTTTAAAAATAAGGTTATATTCTATTTGCAAATATTAAAGTGACAGACTTGTTCATTCATACCTTTCAAAAGACTTGTATCATGTAAGAGGATATAAAATTTGTACGATATTGGATATTTATTATTTTACTTAAAAAATGCTTAATTGCAATGTTTACAGTTTACGTTACATGATTGACCTTGACCACTGACAGTCATACAAAAGACTAATAATTAGTGATGGGAGATTTCGAGTGAAAAATCGAGTGGTACTCGATTATTGAGATCACTCGAGATATCTCGAGATGTTTACTCCCACCACTCGAGTGATTATTACCCTACGGTTGCACCCCAAAATGTTAGTGCATACTGCAAATAGTCACTGATTGCGTAAGCTTTTTTTAGAATAAAACGAAAAAGTGGTTAGGTTTTGAAGTGTGTGAGCTTTTTTTTTTTAGCTACGCTTATAAGTAATATATTACTAATACAAACATATTTGTGCGCCGCTGGGATGAAAACGACCAATATCTCGTATCTCGAGTGATCACTCGATTATTAGAAGTACTAGATTACCGATAACTCTATTATCAAAATTGGTCGATTATGCCCATCACTACTAATAATAAGCAACATAATGGTGATTGTCTCGTCACAGCATATATTTGCTGTTGTCTCGGTGTCGACACGCATCCTAGGCTGCATAGCCGCACCACCCTACCCAACCATAAATATGACACCACCCCCGGGGTTTACATAGACGAGCCGGCGAAACAAGATGAGCGCCAGAAGAAAGGGCCCTAGCCGGCGGGCCCAGCCAGGACAAAAGGAGGTCCCACAAAGCGCCTACACCGGCCGCATTTGCGGTCGGGGTAGACGACGGATGGGGCCCACCTACGAAGGCTGTCCAGGCCTACACGAGATGAGGCAGGATAAAGAGGGATAATCCCCCTCGATCCCAAATCATTGAGGCCAATTTCTAGCCATGGAATAATGGCGCGGTGTCGACTATTTGATCTTAGTGTTTGGTATACTCCAAATTGCCCGGGATCACTCTTTATCTATTTCTACTCAGTGCACACGAGTCAGGAGTGTGATACATCGAAGTGAAGTGCTTTGTTTTTTTTCCACTTAGACCCTGACACTAGCAGATTTTTTGTTTGCACACTTAAGACTACAACGAAAAGTAACCTTTTTTTCATTTATGTACAGAATCCTTCGTTCACTTATCGTTACCGAGTGAACGCGATCTATGAAACTATTTTTCTCTTTGTCTATGGTCTATCGTACGATTTGTACATCATCTTTGCCGGGAAAATTTTAGTTTTGTATAATTAAAATTGTGAAGTGCAACAATTAGTTATATTATATTCGTATTAAAAAAAAACTTAAAAAATGTTCGTTCTGTGTAATATTTATTTTTGTGCTGCTCAAAACTCGTGTATCTAAGAAAATAGGAATAGCAACGTTACTTGGGTGCGATATTACTTTTTTTTAAACTTGTTCAACATACGATACATAGATTAAATTCTATCACAAATGTGCTATAGATTAATGTTCCCTAGTAGGTTTGGTGTCTTTCAGACAAAATGGGTACCTTTAAATATTTTGTGTGCGCCTATATTTTGCACATTCAAATGTTTGTATTTAAAATGCATGTATTTGTAAATATGGAGTGAAATAGGGATCAAACAATTGATGTGGCTGGTTTGTAGGTTGTACATATCTACATTTTTTTCACAATTATAACAAAATATCAATAGACCTATGATGAACTCCCCAAGTGTACCACTTTTTTAAACATTTGTTTTTTTTGTCAGTTTTCCTCTGTACGATTACCAATAAAGCAAAAACTTTTATAATAACTTTATTTAAAGAGTAATTATTAACAATAACAATTATGCACAAAATCGGCGATGTACTAACACACAAAAAGCAGCAGCAACTTCGGCTTGAACACTAAAAATTAGGTTTACGTGAACTATTTACAACTTTTTAATGCCGTAATTTCGCATGGAGTGACCTCTGAAAGAATAATTGAACCCTAAAAAAATTTCCTATAAACTTAATCTTGCTTTTCCAAATAAAACGAAAAAATCGCTTCCAACATTGTTTATTTGTACAGGTACAATTAAATATTAATTGTACATTTATATACAATAAATAAGGACGGGGGGTTAATATTAACGAAAGAATCTAAAAAAAAAAACAATCACAGTCATCATGCTTGACTTAGTGCGACACTAACGAAATATATACAAACAAACAATAAGTTAAAAGTATAAAAAGAAAACTTTCAAGTGAGTGGAAAACCTTACAGTGTAGTCGACAACTACAAAATAACAATTCAGTCTCACTAAAAAACGTAAGCTAATACACATTAAAAGATTTTGTAAAAGCAAGATTAATTATTTAAATTAAGGCATTTACAATACTCCTCGATATACGATCAACTACTTCTCCTTCTTCTCCGCTTTCTTCTTGCCCTTCTTCTTCTCCTTTTTCTCTTCCGCCTTTGTCTCTTCTTTATTCTCCTCTGCTTTCTTCTCACCTTTGTTTTCTTCCTTTACCTCCTCACTCTTATTTTCTACCTTCTCCCCCTCCTGTTGTACTTGGGCGCCCTCTTTGTTCTCCTCCGGTTTCTTTTCTTCTTTGCTCTCGGTTTCCTTACTCTCGAACTTTTTAACTGCTTCCGCCACTGGAAGGTTGCTTTCCTGCCCTTCGGCGGTCGCTTCGGGCTTCGGTCCTTCCGCGGCTTCGCTGGGCGGTTTCTCCTTAGTTTCCATCTGCTCCGCTTCAGCTTTGGGGGCTTCTTTGTTCTCGGACGTGACCAATACTGCTCTGTTTTCAGTTACGGGCTGGGGATTTTCCTCGGCCGATTTTTCTTCATCTTTCTTCTCCTCGTTCGAGGTTGGTTCTTGGTTCGTGCTTTCCGGTGAGAATTCCATCGGCTGAGGCTGGTTTTCCTCGGGTTTACTTTCCGATGGCAGTTCCGTCTCCATGGTTTGTACTTCAGTCTGTTTGTTTGCGCCGTCGGCGGGTTCTTGCAGCTTCTCCTCCACCTCCATTTTTTCTTCGGTTTTGGGAGCTTCGACGTTACCCGCCGCCTTGGCCTCCAACACCGATATGGCCTTTTCTATGCACTTGATGGCTTCTTTTCTAGCGGATCTGATCGTTTCCTGACCCTGGGTGTCTATGTCGTCCAATTTGAGGAGGTTTCTGGTCAACATCTCGTCCAGATACAAATACTGTTTGTCCTTGGGCTGCCCGGCAAATTGCTGTACCTGCCCCATCAGTTCCGACACGTCTTTCTGGATGACTTGGATCTGGTCGATTGGTGTTCTGGGTTTCTGCTGTTGCGGGGCCGGTTTTGGTTGCGCAGGTTGCTGGGGAGGCGGCGTTTGTTGTGGAGGGGCTTGCTGTTTGGTCTGCGGCCCGTCTCTTTGGACGGGGATGGGAATTTCCTCCTTGGGCTGCGGTTGTGATGGAACGTGTTGCTGGGGCGCGGGGCGTTGCTGCTGCTGTTGCTGGTAGTAAGGAGGCACGTTCTGTTGCGGATATCTCTGCTGTCTGAACTCGTCCGGACCGAACCCTTGGTGCTGTTCAAATCCCGGACGATGCCACTTGTCGAACTGCCTCGGTTCCCGGTTAACGTACTGCGTGAAGTGCTCTGGTCGTTGTCCGAATATCCTTTCGGGTTGTGGGCCCGCGTTGTAAGTAGGATGCGGTTGGGAGAACGTGGGGGGAGCCGTTTTGGGCATGACCGGTTCGTCTCTCCCTTCTATGTGGATAGGAATGATCCGTTCCGTCGTTTTACCGTCGGTTTGTGTTTGAGCCATGTTTTCGCTCTCTTCGGGCTGGGGTTGGTTGACTGGTATGTTTATACTGGAGGTGAATCTCTGCCCTTTCTCTGTGGGGGGTGCCGACATAGACCTTTGATTCCTATCATTAACCGGTTCCTGTTTCTGGCCCAGGTCTGTGGTGTTGCTCTGTTGGATGTTATTCCTCCCGCTTTCAGAAGCGCAGGGCTCTTCCGCGGTGGTCTGCTGTGGGGGGCACTGCTGGGGCTGTTGGTATTCCTGCGATTGCGGTTGGTAACTGTACTGGTGTTGGTAATTTGGATGTTGGTAACTTTGCTGTTGGGGCTGCTGGTATTCGGGCTGTTCCTTGTAGAACTGTTGGGCGTACTGTTCGGGGTCGAAGTTGTCCCTGTCGAACGGGAAGCCGAATCGCTCGAAGTTGCCGGCGCCGGTGAAGGGTCGTTCGAAGCGTCTGTGGAAGTCGTCCGTGTCACCGCCGCTGGACTGTCGGCGTCTCGAGAAGTTACCTAGGTGCTCCGCGAACTCTGGGTGTCGTTTGGCAATGTCATCTAGCTGGGAACGGAAGTGACCATCTCTGTCCGTATCTCTCTCGAAGGGAAAGCCACTCTGCAAAATGAACGACGGGTCATTTACTTACTTTTACAAGGAGCCTTAAAATTAAAGATTTGCTACAGCGTTTTTAGAATTTCAAGAACAGAAAACAGTTTTCAACTAATCTCCATCCAATTAAATTATACACCTTAATACCTAGTGAATAGCTAATATCATTCATCAGCAGCATTACAAAGACGAGACTAGTTTCAATTCCATCAGTATGTCATACATGAGACAACTAAAGGATGGTTTAGCCATTTGGGCGCCTATATAGTTACCGACATGTTTCAAGTTTGGGGAGATATAACCTACAAAGTATATGTCAAATCTTGAATGCCATTGCTGCTTAATGCCTACTTGGCACAAACCATTACTTTGTACCTACTAGTAAAGATTGACCTACTAGGTAAGTGCTATGAAAACGTGGTTTGTTTTACATTAGGTGAATACGATTAACGATATTGTGGGAAATAACTACGAATGAAAGCATTATTTGTAGTTTCCTACAATAACGGTTAAAACATCTATTCACTTAATTCAAAAGAAATCATGCTTTCATAGCACCTACACAGTAGGTCAGTCTTTGCCAGTACGTAAAAATTAATGTCGAATGACAGTAGACAGCGAGTGGCAATGACATTTAAAATAATACGACATATTTTGTAGGTTATATCCCATCCACACTCAATATAGAAAACAGCTGTTCAAATATTTGAAAACTAGAGAACTTTTCAAAGTTGCATTTCGGAGATATCTACCTAATCTTTTTTTTTTAATTGTATACTATATTTTTGAAGAGAATATGCTTTCTCAAGATTACAGCATGGATTTTGATAGGCCTATCTTTAATAAGGTAAAAAAAAAAGTAAATTATAAATCAATCCTCGAGAAAGAGTTCTATTCAAATGCGTATGTAAAAAATATACAGGACGTTGTATTAAAAAAAGGAGAGGGTTTGGTTTCTCTCTATGATGCAGAACAGTTTGGTTTGTATATTCAAAATGGAATATTCAACAGTTTTATTAGTGGTTTTGCTTGAAGATTGCATGAAAATTTCCCGAAATGTTGATACAAGACACGAGAGAGTAGAATGTTACACGAATATCCCATCTGTTCCGTACATTTGAAAAATATTTTTTTCGCCACGCGGACTATTTTTGACTTGCGTATAATTAAAAAATGTTAAACGCAATTCAATATTTTTTTATGTATCGGAAGCAATAAATTTTCTGTTAATCGTTTCATAAGTTAGAAATATCGAATTCTTTTCGTATGATAGGTAACTTACAGTTTCGTCAATGTCCATTGGAATGTGATTTCGCGAACTACCCTTCCGAGCAATCAAGGGAATCGTCCGTATCGAGTCCACTATAGGCGAGGTCATGGCCTTTTAAACAAAAATTATCCGAAACACCCCGATTAACACAAAAACAAATCGAACAATTTTCCCTCACTATCTTTTCGTTTGTAGGAAGACACTTGGATCGCGATATGTTTCAGTCGTTGCTCTTTCGTTTTCACGCGCTGTATATTTCAAATTGTTGCGCTGATCCCGTGGTTTCAGTTTTATAAGCCGAGTATGCCGTGGTGGGGAGTTCTAGAAACTACGAGAGCTTTCGCGTAAGTCGTCGCTCGTCGGGCTGCGATTCGTTTGTTCTAGCTGATTCCACGACGTTCTCGGATTCTCTAGAAAAAGGTAGGCGAGCGAATAAATCTGTAATAGGATTTAATAGGAGGGCAAAGAAAAGAGCGTGCGGCCCGTGTTAGACACTACTACTTCTTTTCCGTCCCAAAGATGGTTATCAGTGGGGGTAATTGATGGGTACTCGCGCGTCGCGAACAAGTGATATGAAAATTATGCCTGCTTACAAATGCAATAAAAACTGACATTGATTCGAGACTTTCGTTTTAAAAATACCATATAATAATTACGATCGTCGGCAGGAGCTCGTTTTCTCCTAATTTAGCAGAATCATGACCAGTACCACACTTCGACGTATTGTTGGGTTTATTGTTGTAAAAAAAAAATAAAGGTCGCGTCATAATTGGAGCGAATTTTCTTAAATGGAAGATCGATTGTTAGTAAGGTTTAGGTTCTCAGCACTTACGTCTATCACGCGATACTTTTATTTGTTCCGATATGGATGACTTGCACTGAATCCTGTCACAGAACAGAACTAGAACTGACTAGCAAAAAATATTGAGCAATAATTGGATGCAATGTATTTATAACCGAGTTGGTTACTAGGATCGTAACTACATGTCGAATGCGATTTGGAAAAAAAGCGGCTCTATGCACCGAATGTGTATTTGGTTTTGGATTTGCTTACTAGTTTTTTAAAGCGTAAGTGAAATTTTAGAAACAACTTTTTTTTACTTTAAGTCTAGTCCAGATCCGCAAACAATTTTTACATAGAAATAAACAAAAGCTCTACGCAAAAACAAAAACATGTGCCCGTAAATAAATCCAATCGTTAACATGTTTTTTTTTGCTGTCCCTGAACAAAAGTTTAAGGGCAAACGTGGTCTGTCCACATTGGTCCACATTAAAAAATGTTATCGACTCGGTTTGAATAGTTGAAAGAATATACAGGCTATCTTATGGTGAAGGCCAATTAGAATATGTCGGAAACTACTTTGATTTCAACTCGCTAATTTCGAAACTTTAATAATTGAAAAGATCTATAAATAGGTATAAAGAAAGTAAAGATGAGCACTGTATAGTTATAAATATCGTACCGCTAAAAAACTATCCCTTTAATAAGTTACGGTATGAAATATATCAATTTAGGACGTTGATTCATCGACTTTGACCCGTTTATTCAATTTCATACTTGAAGTGAAGAGTGTTTATGTTAAATTTGGTACTTCGGTTCTCGTATTAAGAGCCAAACTATGCCAAGCATTCGCGTCCGAAGCCGTAACGTCTATACCAGACACGTGCGCAAACAATATAATTTTATATCAAACGTACGGAAACTGAAAATATGCCCATTTCGTGATAAATCGCCCATTCCCAATTGATACACCGTGTGTTTGAGTCACGCCTATATTTAAAACAATCTAACAAGTCACGGAGATTTCGTTTGTATACGTACTGTCACTCTTCATTTTAACAACCTGTTCTCCGTCGACATAACAACCAATATACATATTTACTATCTAATTTGTTGTATGACATCATTTTTGTTAATATCACGGCGATTTGTTACGTAAATTATATATGTTTGGATTACACTAATTTATCTTTAAACTGGCCATACAATTCCTAGAATCTGAACCACCGTGATTTGTTAATGTACACGACAAGATGCAGTGAAGAATCCATTGTTTTTACCGCACAATCGAATCGTTGTGGTGACAACAGCAATTGAATTTCAATTCTAAGCTGTCTAGATTAAGTAATGTAGAAACAGCTTTTCGAATGCTGCTCGTAACTATTGGTACATAGTATTATTGTTTGGCTATACAATGATCTGCTGACTGCTGTTGTATGCATGACAAATTATTCCAGTTTCTGACGAGTCATTGTATGTCAGCTTTCATTTATAATGAGGTTAGGGCGGCAAATTGTTGGCAAAGCATCTAATCCAATGTTTTCAAACGTGAACGGTATTTTGTCACGGAAATGTAACGAGCGTTCAAATAAAAACGTGGTCGAAGTTGGCTCTGACACATTGGACGTAGGGAGTAGCTTATAGCGACCAACTTAACCTCATTTCTCAACGAGCTGTATAGCAGCTGTCAGTTTCAATAACGTTAATGACTATATAACTTTATTTTAAAGAATAATCGTAATAACAATAACAAACAATTAAAGGAGCTGCGGAAAGTGTCCCCCTCCTTGTTCCAAGCACTTTTCACATCTGTTCCTCAAAGAATTAAAGACATTTTCTAAGATGCTCGGGGTATTGTTAATTTCACGAATCTTGTCTATAAGTCGAGCCTGCAGATGGTTTAAATCAGGAACAGGCAGTTCAAAAATAGTGTTTTTAAGGTAAGGCCACAAAAAGAAATCACACGGCGTAATATCAAATGACCTCGGTGGAAATTCATGTTCAGCATTGAGACTTATTAGTCGATTTTGGAAAACTTCCCTCAACATATTCATCGTCTCGCCTGCCGTATGTGCCCTTGCGCCATCTTGTTGAAAGTAAAAGTTTGTAATTTCGTTTTCTTCCAGCTGGTTAACAAAAGGAGCGATAATTTCTTCTCTATACCTTTGCGCAGTTAAGAGTACCATTAAAAAAAATAGGTCCATAAATCCTCCTTCGATTGAGAGCACACCAAATTCCAATTTTTTGAGCGTGTAGAGGGCCCTCGACAAAAAAGTTATCTGGTTTTTCAGAAGACCACATTCTCATATTCTGTGAGTTTACGTAACCACTTAAATGAAACCAGGCTTCATCAGAAATAAAGGTGATATTATGAAGTTCACCGCAGTTGTTTAAAAACCATTCACAAAATACAGCCCGTCGCGGAAAATCAACTTCATGAAGTTCTTGCTGACAAGTTAAACGATATGAGAACAAACGCAAATCTTTTTTTAACACTGTGTGGCAGGTACCGACTGATACTCTCACCATTTATGATAAAACACGTACAGAAGTTCTTGGCGAATTTTCCATTATTTGTTGGACATTTTCTTTTAATTCTTCAGTCCGCTTTTTAGGTCGGCCGCTTCCTTCTTTTCTTGTTACACTGCCCGTTTCACGAAAAACATTAACACAACGCTGAACTGCACTTTGAAAAATTTTGTACTCAACAACGCCGGGAAATTGATTTTGAAATTCTATGAAACATTCCTCAATAGAATACTTCCATATTCCATCAATCTTGCGTCCATTTCTAAAGTAGGACTCTATGATAAACACTTTTTGTTCTTGAGAAAACACCATTTTAAACGCTTTTTAAAACGAAAATATTCAAATTGATAGCGGCGATATAGCGCTGTGACAGATGACGTTTAAGTTCATTTGCTATACGCTACGCCCTACGTCCAAATTTTCAGAACCAACTTGACCATGTTTTTATTTGAACGCTCGTTATATTTTTCGAAAACGAAACGCTAAATTATGAGTAAATTTTGTATTTATATTATTTCTGCTAGAAAATGTGATGTGCACATTAAAAGTAATGTTTACTAGATGACTGAGGGTGTACATTAAATTTTGATCAAAGACAACGCACCTTATTTTTTTGAATTGCATACATTTATAATCTACAGCAGCAACTAAAACATTATTTTGTCACGTGATTAATAACGCATTGTGACGTTATTTAGTGCTACCGAGAACACAACTTGTTTCTCGGCCGCCTGCAGTTTAGTCTACAATTTCCGGGTCTAAAGAAATGCGCATTAAGAGAACTTCGAAGGAAAGTAAATTTGACTTTCTCTCTGAGCTCTCTTTACTATGCTTACGCTGTCGAGCCCTCCTGTCAACGTCGTCCATCTTATCGATTTTCGACCACACTAAATGACGCCACGAATTAGCCCGGCTGCAAACGAGCGTTTAAAATATTTATTATGGGCGCCAAACTAAAATAATTAAAAATTGATTTGATTATATAAAGTTATAGATTACTTCTAAATATTTAAAAAAAGCATATGCAAACTGTGATTAATTAAAACATTATACAGTTAGGAGTTGGATTAGATATCTTTTGCATCCTGGTATCGAGAAACATTGACTTCATTTGACGATAAAAAAAAATTGAAATTATATGACTGAGCTTAACACCTTTAAAAATAGAGTAAACAAAGTAATTCTCTACTTGGCGTTAACTTTTAAGCAATTAATATATCATTAGAATTTCAGGAATTGTTAGAGATACTGAAGCTTTTGGAAAACATTCCACTGGTGACAGTCGCTCTGTTTAAAATTTAGATGTAATTACATTTTGTAGTCCGACTTACAAAAATTCTTGAACCATTCTGATGAAATTTTTTGTTTTTTCCACTGGCATAGTTTGCTTCTTCTCTTAACCAATATTTTCAAGAAAATAACTTCCTTTTCGTATGGTTGTTATATTGGATTTTATTTAAAATGGAATAATTGTTATTGTGGTATCAAACAAATCACACATTTAAAGAAAGCTTCAAACATTTTTCCAATTAGACAACTAAAACCGATTTTTAAAAAGGGCAGATTTTCAGTGTTTGTTAAATAAAATCCAAATCATTAGGAATTGAATTGAATCTCTTAGTGGTATGTTGATAAGCATTAAAATTAAAAACCATTTTGCCCACTTGCCCAAGATTTTCTGTTTCTAATAGTTACCGAGATCCCTGTTTGCAGTGATTATTAAATTGGTTCAGTAGGGACTGAAGAAATGGAAATGTGATTATTAATATGATAACTAATTGTGTGAGTTGCTGCACCTTGTCAATAATCGATTATAATTTGAAAGAAATCCAGGAAAACTTGAGAAATTCCGTGATATTTCTAGATCTATAAAATTCCGTGATAATTCCAAGTTTGCCAGACTGGTATACCTACTCCTTGAGATGAACTAGTAGAAGTGGCGATGCCTTGTATAATATATTCACAAGATTATTAGAGGTCAACAACTTTTATAGCTATAATACCGCTGATCAACATTTGAATATACGTATTTCTTCTGTACTTTTCAATAAACAGTACTGATACGACAACGAGGCAAAAAATTTCATATCCACTTCACATTCCTGATTTATTGTTTGGGAAACCATCACCTGTTTTAGACTCGAGGCTCGAAATTCGTTCGATTTGCCTTTGTAACTGTTGGAAAAATCATTGCAGGGAGGATGCGATGTCATTTTTAAAGCGCAGACACGCTGATTACATAAAAATAACAATCCCAGGAACTGACCCATTAAATCATACAATCAGCGGCTGAATAAACGACCATAAATAGACCATTCGAGAAGACCAAGTGAATCGAGTTTTTGCGGGGGTACCACCCACAAGTACCATCTGAAATTGGCAAAGAAATAAATACAACATATGCTGCCGCACTTGCTAGACTCTAGAGCGAGTTCGCTGAATCACGGACAAATAAAAAAAATATATTATTTGCTTGCGACATTTTGGAGTATTTGTACTTGATGAACCATTTCTGTCGTCGTAATACATAATTTCATGAGAATGTCATCGTGATTCTTTAATAATATCTGAAAAACAATTGGGAATGAGGTACTGAATATTTAAAGATGATGATATAAGAATAATTTTCTTTATCCACAATCACCTTATAATCGAACTTTTATCCACACTTTTAAGCCGTCTAAAGTGATACTTTATCCACTAGTGGAATAAAGTAACTTTATTTCACTAGTAGAATTATGAAAAAATAATAAACCTATAATAAATCAAATTTAATTTATTTACTTATTAACATTAATATAAGACATTTCGTTTTTGTTTTATCACATGTAACTTCCTTTCCGTTAATAACAACCGATATTCAGGAATGAAGCAACTATTGAGGGTACCTGCGTCAGTGTGTTGATTCCAACAAGCTGAGAAGTAGGTATATTTTTGATTGATGTATCTTAAAAAGAATCTGTCTTGTGTTAGGCGAATTGGGCGCAGAGACATATAATTTTTCTACATATTTCAACAATTCCCACAAAATCCTTCTTCTATAATTTTAAATTTTCTTGAAATGCCCGTCTTGGTGTCAAGTATTGAAACAAGTAGGTAACTGCCAACATCCTGTACGTCACTAATTTTCAAATTTGTCGATTCGCAGCATCGACATGCACCAGATCTAAAATAATTCAATGTTCACTATATATACCTAATAACATGTAAAAGGTAAAGAGATATTACCTTAATCATTAAATATCTTTATCGGAAGGTCCAGTAAAAAATTCTTCAATATGTGCTCTTTCTAATACTGCAGCTTTTTTTGCTTTGTATCCTCTCGATTCACTCTTCAAATAAGCAGTAAGCTTGTTATATTTTCCAATGTCTATATTTTTGTAGACCTTTATAGTTGCCTTCAACGTCGAATACTTCGACTACATAGATGAAATTGCATAGTTTTTCTTCAAATTTAAAAAATACGATGGCATGACTTCTTCATTTAGTCATTAAACATTCTTGCGTGGATAAAATGCTACTTAAAACACTTAAATAACTGTTAAAACATTGCAAATGACAAGTTTTTTTTACTAAACTTGCTCAGGCTTATTTTTGAGAAATCAGAAACATGAACAAGTCTATTGGATATATTTATATAGTAACAATAACTATTATTCTTTAATACAGTGGTACACAGCAAGTGGAATGGCTTGAAATCGTGTTTTACAATATACTTCATTTAGTTTTAACGATTGACTAAACTCCCTTATAATATACATTTCTCGAATTCCTAATGATTCTTGAAATATCGGGGTTTGAAGTTGCTAGGTCTTATTGGTAGTTGCTAAAGAGTAAATTGCATTGTAGTGACTAGAGCGCTTAGAAAACAATGTGGTATATTTTAATAAAAATCGAAAGTGTAATTATTAAACCTGCTCAATGTGACCACCGCCTGCCTCGTGTAACGCATAACTCAATCCTCTGTCGAAGCTCTCGTTCCCAGTTGTAGATCTCCATATTGTTTCTCGCCTCATCAAATGTTGTATGAATCTTGTCAATGAGTTGGTCCTTGCAACTAGGCTTTCTCATTCAATAAGTGTCTTCGCATGTCCCTATATGAAAAAGTCCAACGGGTTGAGACCCGGAAATCGCGGTGGCCAAGCAATGGGACCACCACGACCTATCCATCGATTTGGATACTCTTCATTGAGGAAATTAGTGACGCCTCTTCCATAGCGGGACGGAGCGCCATCATGTACAAAGAATATCGACCTTCTGATTTGAAGAGGAACGTCCTGAAGTAATAGAGGTAGATCGTTCTCCAAAAAAGCCCGGTAACTTCAGACAATATGTAATAGTATAAAATTAAAGCCATCGAACAGATTTTTTACCATATTTACGGAAATATTTCCGAATGAGCAACAGTACAAATGCCTTACACGAAATGATACATGCCTCGAATTCTGAATTCCTTTCTGTAACACTCGCTGGCTACTGGCTTTGAAGATGATTGAACGCAGACCTGATCTGATGCTCATAAACTACTCGAAATATCAAAGAAGTTATTCAACTCGTCTAATTACTTAGTTCCCGATAGTGATGGCAATCCGTAGAAAACAACGATTAAATTTTAAATTAAGTACACGTGTTTGTACCAATCCCACGCGCCTATTTAATAACCTGCTTTCTATTTGGCTAAATTTATAACATCTGCACATCACATAACGCGTTATTATTTCAGAGATTTTGCAGTGCGTCTATTTTTTCATAAAATAGAATTTGAAGTACATCTTATCATTAATTATTAATATACAGATAGAAATGTCACGACACAGGCAATTAGTAATTCCAGATCTTTGTGATCAACCTGTATATTTTCACTGCTTATAACTCTAGTGGTATTTCTAAGAAAAAAGATTATTCTATTTTAATGGCAAAACGAATTATTTTTCTAACTTATATTGACCAAACCTAGCAAAAGTTCTCTTTTCTAAAAATACGATTTTCAAATAGAACGTAGATAATAAAATTTCGAAAAAAGTCATTGACGTAGAAATTCAGATAACTCGAAAACGAATTCTTTCCGCATATTTCTTC
Source organism: Anoplophora glabripennis (assembly GCF_000390285.2). Classification (NCBI taxonomy): domain Eukaryota; kingdom Metazoa; phylum Arthropoda; class Insecta; order Coleoptera; family Cerambycidae; genus Anoplophora; species Anoplophora glabripennis. Next base: position 301,797 of record NW_019416458.1, read on the forward strand.
ATAGGACCTTTTTTTTTCTTTCTTATTTTGACCCTGCGATTTCAAATCTTAAATGTATTCAATAAGTCCTGAAATACCCTGTATAAATTCGACATTCTCAATTTTTCTTCGTTGTGGCGGCATAGCTAACGCATTTAACTCAAATTGTACCATAACTATTATTTTCCGCAAATGTAAAACTGACCGGAAGTGTCGACATTTTGTAATAGTCTTTGACCAATTTTGACAAGAGCGCTTTTGGCAGTTCTTAAACCACATCGTTTCATAAATTAACAGTTGACGTCATACGTTCAAATCTCAACAGGTTTTGTCAAAACAGCGGCGACGGGTCAACGGTATTGGAAAAAAAATTACACGGATGCTTCGACTTAGAGACGACAATGGTTCTATGAATAGACAGAAGTAAATAAACAAGCGCTAAACGCAAGAGTGACTTGTCACCGGTAAGTCCAACTGGGTTTTATAAAATTAAAGCATATGGCTATGCTGCAGTTTAATTTAGAACAATATTTCACAGAAATACCGGTTTCTATTGCGTAGTTTTCGTTATTCCACAAGGGGCATAACTCAAAGATCCTTTTATAGAAAACACTCTTTTTTATATCGCGTTCTAGTAGTATTACATATGTAAAGTATAACACAACAGGAAATAATTTTGAATTTAATTGAGTTCATGTTACTCCTATATTTAATTTCCAAAATCCTTAATTATTAAAAGATACATTTTAATTAAAACTTCCGTTCTTGACAAGTATTTGTTTAAAATGCTCCATATTTTTGTGAGTTTCAAAGTAAAATGTTTGATGGATTAAATACTGATACATTTTTTTATTTAGAAGAGATCACAAACTTACATCTCACTTAAAAATTAATTAAACTAGTACCTTGGCATTTTTTAATCCTTTCTTCCATAAGACTTCCTGATAAATAATAATTTGCTAATTCGCCAACTTCCTTGACCAGAAATATTTATAATACTCGTAACACCACTAAATCACTATAATACGTTTATTGACATTAAATTTCGCATATGTATGGTAAATCTTAAATAAGAACGTATATTTTAAGCAGCGGTATAGTTTACTCTGTGTAGAACATGTAATTAATAGTTTGTTTGCAAGAAAAAAAAAACGGAACAAAAAAGTAAAATTTAAAATGCTCACGATTTATTTAAATGGAAATGAGAACCTGCTTGACTTCCCTGGCATAGTCTTTCCGAAGTCAGTTGAACATGTATAAAAACGCCTGGCAATAAAATTTAATAACTTTCATATGCGTCCCTAAAAAAGTTTTCTGCTAAAGGTAAAAAATTCTAATAATTTGTATACAGGGTGTTCCTAAATATCATGTACATAAGGGAGGGGTAATTCTTTGGCTTATTTCATGACTAAAAGCTTCGTTACCGATCTACAGGGTGTTGAAATTTTAAGATTTTTTTTAGTTTTTTCTCTATAGCTCCCACAGTTTTTGAGATATTTAGCCCAAATTTGGAATATAGGTTACGCTGTAGGGCTTACATCATTGGACATGCCAAATGGTCGTGATATTCTACAGTTATATTTTTTTGGGGTTCATGCCCCCCTCTTCCCCTGAACTTTTGTGCGGTGCGCCGCTGGTAAATTCTAAAATCAAAATTTAATTTTACGTTTTGTTGAGAAACTTTTTTTTCCTCTTTATGATTTTTTCGTATCTGCGACCGTTATCGAGAAAAAAAATAAAAAACGATTTTATGTAATTCGTTAGATGAAATTTAAATTCTTAAAATGGTCCAGTAGGCTCTGATTTTATTTAGATAATCTCGTTTCTATTAATTTTAAGGTTTTGAAACTTATTACTTGCTGTAAATGTAGCCCTCGGCAAGCAAAAAAGTGTCTTTTTTTTAATTAAAAAAATATTAAAAATTTTTCGATATCGATTTTTCGAAAAAAGGTCATTTCGAAAATCGGCTCTTCTTGTTCCACGAATAGTCGTACAGAAACGAATCAACTAATTTTTTTCCTTAATTCGCGCATTCAAAAGCGCTCTTACTTTCAAAATCTTCATTATCTCGACTTCTGAACCACGTACAAAAGTCTTGCTCAAAACTTGCATGTAGAAAACACAAAATAATTCGTATAGACGTAATAAATAAATAAATAATAATAATAATAATAGTAATAAAGTAGCAAAGCAATTATTATAATATCAAATTAATTGTGTCAAGTACCGTAACCTCGCATAATTTCTGTGTATAATAAGTTATAAACATTAATTAAAATCTAATAAAACCTGAAAGAAAGTGTATTATGGCGGCGATATTTTTTGTTATGAATAATTATTAAAATGTTAACAAGAGGTGAGAGAATTTTAGACTAAAAAGGTAATTATGCTTTTGAGGCCATAGTAAACGTCATATTTTGGTTTAACTCGTCCAGCTACCCCAGATTAACTACAAAAGGATTTTTTCTGCAAGAGATACAGCAAAAACAAGAAAAGTCGATTTTTGACAGTTTTCTCGATATATCCCGAAAAGTAATATAGTAATCAATATATTTAAAAATACGAATGGATAGGTTTTTTTTTTAATAGCTACAACTTTCTCATTTAACTTTTTTCGATTGGAGTTCAAGTTTTGTCAAAAAACCGTTTTGTTTTTATATATATATATGAATTTTTTAGGTTAACTTCGCCGTTTATGCGCCACAGGAAAAGAACTCCAGCGGTGTGCCGCTCTATACTCACAATACACAATGTTACCGACTGCTATAAAAACACATGCCATACACTCGAACAACAACGCATCAAACTCGTTCATATATGCACAAATGTATGGCCAACGTCCCTCGGCAAAAAACCTCAACCGACAGGGCAGGCAGTATCGAATAGATTGATCGATGCGAAGCTTCAGATCGGAGACAGATGTACAGTGATTTTTTTTACCAGGGATGTCAACATACATTGCGCGTTTAACAATGGGGATTTTAGCAATCTCTCCAAATTGAAATATTCACATCCACAATTTCAAACTGCCTTACTGCATACAGAGTGGTGAAAATTTCAATTTTTTCGTACAATTTTTTCCTGTATAAAAGCTGGCCTAGTTAATATGTCGTAATGAAGAATAATAATATAAAATTAAATTATTTCCGCTTCATATGGCGTGTCCTTCTGCCGAAATTGCATACTTTTATTACCAAACAGCTGCCAAGAAATAAACAGCGCTAATGCAAAACCACGCCGCAAAATGTAATCAATCCGCATCCTACATTTTGCGCACCCGGTATGCAGAATCGTTCCAATATGTCCGTACTCCGAGTTCCGCGAACTCTTTTGAATTTCGGGTCGAATTATGACGCAACCAGCTTTGTTTAAGGAAGTAAACTCGGAACTCGCGATGTAAAAACGATTTGCAGTGGTACGTGCTGGTTTTTGTATACGGAAAATTAATATGCCCGTGGAAATGACGCACAGCAGATTTACATTCGTGTGGTGTTAGCCGTAATGGCAAATATGTCCCTGCATATGGCAGAATATGGAAAAACCTCTTCGGGAAATGAGTGGAGAATATTACTACAATAAAAGAAATGTAAAAAAGTTGCGGTAAATATTAGAACAGAATCGTTCCAAGATTTGTATATGTCACACCGTATGTCGCCGAAATTATAGGTCAAAAGTCATAGCCGTCCAACAAAAAGATTCATGTTTAGAACTTTCTAAACAAGAATAATTTATACATCAATGCCCACACGTCTCCATTGCCGAAAAAAATCAAAGCTTTCTTTTTTTCTTCTTTGCGAGAGAAAGTATCTATAGACTACTACTGATACGGTTACCTTCTAGGTCGAAGACAATGTACTTTAGACCCGCTATGTTCCGTAATCGGTAAGGTCGGCGCCTTTGAGTTTCTTGTAAACACGTTGGATTTATTAATCGAAGACTTTTGCGGCGGAAAAGGGGCATGTCTTTTCGATTTCTGCATCCCCAAGGTCGCCGCAACGCTGCAGGAGTAACCGTATATCCAGGACAGGCCCAGTAATTTTGTTTTAATTAATGCTTGGTGATTATCTAGATCAACGTGTCGCAAGTTCACACCCCTATTCAAATTACAAGCTAATATTGTCTATGACGAAATGATGTCACCTACGCCGATAATAAACCGTGATAATTTCACTTTTTTTAGACAGATATTTATTAACTAAAAGTGGGATATTGAATTAAGATACAGTGTGTTCCCGGATGGGATACCGCACGCTTGTAAACTTTTCTATTGTTGATTGTTCGAGAAAAAGTTATTCTTGATAAAAAGTTTTGCTTATCTTGGGAAGCCATGGGCAGTAATCAAATATGTGTAATAAAACGAACAGGGCGTCCAAAAAATTTCTAAATGTGAAATTTTCCCTAAGCAAAGTTCCTTTAATTTTTGTTTCCGTTAAAAATTGTATTGTTCGAGAACTTAAGAAATGCTTAAAGACGAGGTTCAGTCAGAAAAGAACAATAATTGCATTTTGCAAATAAAAAGACGCCGCAATTTTTAACTATCTTACATACTATACAGGGTGATTCAGAACTTATCCAAAAAAAAATTCTGGATGAACAAGGGACTGAAAAAATCAAAAAGGGCAGTTCGAAAGTGATTTAAAAATACACTTCTGCACGGCACTGGAAAGTGGTCCACTGTAAAACCTGACCTGGCACAATGTGGTAGTCATGGCGGCAGTGATAAAAACGGACAAAAACTTGAAAGAATTTCGCAAGGAAAAGAATAAATAGAATTTTATAGTACCTATTTTATAGCACCTATTTTATATCAGCAAATTCAACTGCTTTTACTGCTATTGTTATTATTAATTAATAAAATTAATATGTGGTTTTAAATAATAAAATAATTTGACATATCTTAAGTTACAACAACTGTTCAAAATTTTGTCCACCGACGTGTAAACACATTTGGGTCCGTCTTACTTAGTTTCTACCAACTAACGCAAATGCTGTCTTGTTTCATCATAACACAAATGCTTCACCATAATACACATGTTTCTTGCTTCACCATAAATTAAAACGATATCCATTAACTCGGAATTGCTATACATGCAAGCCATTTTTGACACTAACTACTAAAAAACTATTGTAAACACTATCGCAACGACGATTATAAAATCGGATTTCAGTATTCGGAGTCGTTGAGGCCACGTGGCATAATGTTTCATAAAATAATTGGTCCTTACTATTTAGAAGAAAATCATAATCAAAATTCGTATTTGGAAATTCTTAATGATTTTGTTTTGGCAGAACTAGAACAAGTGTATCGGACGCTATGAACCAATACCTGGCCTGTACGACCACCCGACTTGTCTAAAGCAAAAAGTGTATTCAAACGATTTTCACGATAATATTGATTTACTTAAGCAAAAAATTCAGAAAATTCAGGAAGCTGTTGTCACCATAAACGAAGAAATTATTTCTGTGTACAAGGAATTTGGAAAAAGATTAGAAAATTGTGCGTTACTTAAAGGTTTATAAGTTGAATAGGACTGACTTCTTCGTTGTTGCTTTTGTTATTTCTATTTTATAATTACTCGAAACGTCAAGAAAACTAAGCCGACGTGGCAACCAACCCGGTAATTGTTCTACCAAGCTATTTTTATATTAGATTAAATTTAAAATAGAAGTTTTCTTATTTTTTACAATTTCTATCTGCTTTAAGTAAGATAGTTAAAATTCGCGTCTTCTTATTTTCAAAATGCGATTCTTCTTCTTCTTCTTCTTTCTTGAGTTCTCGAACAACTTTGTTAAGTACAGTTTTTTCGAAAACAAAAATTAAAGGCACTGCTTAGGAAACATTTGGACGCTCTGTATGTTTTATTACTTGATTACTGCTCATGGCTTCCCAAGATAAACAAAACTTTTTATCAAGAATAACTTTTTCTCGAAGAATCAACAAAAACATTTACAGGAGTGTGGCACCTCGTTCGGGGACACACTGTGTATGACGATCCGTAAATTAATCGTGTCAGGTTGTGCCTAAATTAATGTCGACAGATCTATGTCTCAACGAAGTTTTGTTAGTGGGATACAGTTGCTGTTCTGTTTAATGTTTATAAATATTATTACAAAACTAGGAAGAGGTAAATTTTTCTGTTTTAATTTGATTATTTCCAACTTCTTCATAGTTCCGCTTGGAAATTCGAAAAGTTTGGACAAATTTAAATAAAAAATACCTCTTAACCCCGCTGAAACAACCCCTTCCGAATCGTATACAAATTTATTTCAACACCACGATTTTACGTCATATTTAACATAGTTCTGAAAAAAATCGACATTTTGACAGTTGTGACGTAATTTAGATAGTAAATTAATAGGAACTTTTTCTGATTTTGATTAGTATCACCACCCTTCAAAGTTTACCGTACTATTCTTTCGATACAGCGCGGTACAAATTATAACCCATTAGTACTGACGTCACGAAATCTGCACTCGTACCTTAAAGATCCGACCCTGTCTCTTTCCTTTGAAAAATGGAACGAATTTCGCGGCGACCCAGTGACCTTCGCGGATATCTGTGGAAACTGTTTACCTAGAGTCGAAGCCGATGGTGTCCATATATGGGTATGTTCGTCGGCTACCAACTGGTGGCCGGCTGTAGCGAGTGGAAGTGTTACCGCAAGGATAAGTGTTTTTTTTTTATGTAACTTTAATAGCCGTAATTACAGAGCACGTGTGATAAGTACGGGACAGGTATTGTTGTTGTTTTATACGATTTGCTGTTTCAAATAAATCGATGCAAAAGTTACGGTGGAAATATCGCGGAAAATTCTGCAACGAACGTCGTAGTTTTCGGGAGTTTTAGTCACACTTTTTGAAACACAGCTCAAGGTCATCCTGTAACTAAATTTTCGAAAAGTGGACAAAATCGTCGCTAGTCAATTTTGCGTTTCCATAAAAGTGTTACTTTACCTTTTATGTATTTTTTCGTTTGGTAATATTAATTGGTAAACAATGTAATGAGTCACAGTGGCGTGGAAGAAAATGTTTAATAATAACACGCCATCCTAACATCACACCTTATTTTGTCAGTATTCCAGAATAAATTTGTTTACATTTTACATTAGATCTATTAAACTATTATGGAAACTAAGCAATCAGTCTAAAAAAGCCTTGACTTTTGTTTATTTCACGATATATTTTAAGATTTATCAAAAAATAATAAAATGTGGTAAACAAACTTGCCCTTCTATATTTTAATAGATGCTTGAGCATTTTTTTCAGCGCGCCTCTTTTTTTGTGGTGCTTAGAAACTTTTGTTTCCCAAATTAAAAAACCAGCTTCGTGCCAAGTATTATTTGAAGACCCGCATACTCTTTAAAAGCTTTACCTTTTACGTAAATTTGCAGAAGAAGTCCCAGTTACGAAACTCTAAATCCATATTATTTATGCTCTAAATTATGATTTCAGTCGCTAAAATAGTCGTTGTTTCACTTTTCGCGTAACGTCAACACAGGTTTTACCTCGAAACTGCGAATCTCGCGATATTCACATGACAAATGCTGTTACTTAATTACTCAGTTATTATTAAACCGTTTTTACACACGAAACGCCAGAATTTGGCAAATAAAGGTTGTCCGTGAAAAATTTAACGTTAGTCTGTTAATACAAACACCTGTGATGGTTAAAGGCGTTTTATTTTAAATGTGCTAGTCCTTAGGAACACCACAAAAAATACAATTTAATTTTCTTTGAGATATTTTATGCACAAAATAATTTGTTTCTGCGAAAATTATGTTAATGCTTTAATGAGACAATGATAAATTATCAGTGAATGGTTAATTGGTGTAATCTTTGCATGTTAAAAATAAATAATTAGCAGTTTCCCATACTTAGATAATTTATTTATATTCACACGTAATCACACAAACATTCATAATCATAACCATCTATAAATTTACAACGTCCTGCATCTATAATTTAGATATAACCAGCAAATAAACGCACATTTCTAATATTATTTATATAGTGGTTGGCTTTAGTCGAAGTGAGTGGAAAAACAATATTTTCAATAATAATCTGTAGGCGGTCGTGAACGACGATTTAGTTTGAAACGGGACAAACGAAGGAAAAGAGTTCGACACGTAAACTAATTTTCAGAGTCTAGTAGTTAAATTTTTTCATGTCACTAATTCAGGAAAAAAAAACAAAAGTAAGCCATACGCCATTGTCTGCTTCGTTGATATTAATTAGCAAATGATTTAAATTCCTTCCAAATCGATTACTGCAGTGATTAATACTTTTTTTTAATATAACACTGAAATGCAACTGAGAACGCTAAATCGAAATTTGTATATTGTAGCTTAGTCCAGTCACTGAAGCTTTCTGGCTACCAATTTTTTCGGATGGAATGGATCGACGTGAAATTTGAACTGTAGCTAGGGAATAGCCCAAGAAACAAAAGTTATATAGTGCCGATGTGTGCTTTTACCCTTCTGGAGGGTGGGAATTTTTTTTATTAAAAATAACTTCACGATTCGATGGAGGAACGAATTCTAAGCAAAAAATGTTCTATAAGAATTTTTTGTACAGCCAATACTTTTTGAGTTATTTGCGCCTAAACATGTTCGTTTTTAACCCAAAAATGCATGTTTTTGAGCCATTTTTCGCGAATATCTCAAAAACTACAAGTTTTATCAAAAAAATGACCATAAGCAAAAATGAAGGTAATTAAATAGCAAAGAGATTGCTTTTTTAATTTTTGTAGGTGATATAGAACCCGAGTTATGACTCCTAGAAGTTGAAGTAAATTTCGAAGAAATCGAAACGTTCAAAGACCTGTAGCGGAAAAATTAAAGGTTTTTCGAGGAAACTTATATAAAAGCTGTTTTACATTGACAATTTATTGATCAATTAATTCATGAAATCGCTTCAAGAAATTGGACAAGTGTAATGCACCAAATCAGCTGTCAAATAGCTTTCAATTTATTCATTATGTTCTTGACGAATTAGAGCATGTTCTAATTTTCGTCAATTTCTTCATGAAGTTCGCAAGTACCAACCCAACAGATTTCCAGCCTCAGATCAGTAATGAGATTATGTTATTGGAATATGCAAATAATTGTGTGGCGTCGTACTAGTTTTGCATTGTTTTTACTGATTTGTTACTTACAAACACTAATATTTATATAATATGTGTCAGAACGGTACCGCTGTTGTATCACTACAATTATGAGTGGAAAGGTGACATTTTTGAAATTTATTTGCTTCTTTGATTCATTGGTAGAACTGATTTATACGTCAAAAAACTTGACAAAGTCTGTAGCAGTGTAAAACCACACTGTTTACCAATAAATTCGTGAATTAATTCATGAAGAACTTCGCAAATTTATTCACCAATAAATCAGGGTTCATAGTTCAAAAGTAATAAATAATTCCCTGACTTTTCCAGGTTTTCCCTGACTTATAAAAATAAAATCCAGGTCACTTGTAGTTCATTTTTACATACTAATTGGTGTTTATGCATTAAATTTTTTCTCGACTGAACTCCATAATCTTTTTTATACCCTAAGAACCTCTTATAAAGGTTTCAAAACCACAAATAGTTTTCTCTTTCAAGAACCCAGGGCCGGCTTTCACAAAATTTCCAGTTGCAAACATCAAATTCCCTGACTTTCATGAATATTTTTAAAATTCCCTGACTATTCCCTGTTTTTTATGAAGAATAACGAATTCCCTGACTTTTCCCGGTATTCCCGGTTTTCCCGGCCGCTACGAACCCTGTAAATTGTCAATGTAAAACAGCTATAACACTTATTAAAGTTCTTGAAAAGACCTTTAAATTGAGTGGTGGTAAAAGTCGTTAGCATGCAAACTAATGAAATTACAATCAAAATAAAATGATTGGCTTGATTTTTGAGAAAAAAAAATCGGTATTAAAATTAATGACTTGACGGAAAAAAAATTAAACGTATTCCTTCTGCAATTTACTTTATTTATGTATTAACAGTAGATTCTGGGAATTGGAACGATTTTAGAAACTTTTTAAAAAAATATTTCATTTACTTTTGAATAAAATTTTCCAATTTTTAAAAATTCACCCTTTTTCAAAATATTTCAAAAACTAACAGTTATAAAAAAATTATAGAATAAGAAATTGTAGTTTTTTTTTTTACTGAACAATTTGCTTTTATTTAATTTTTGTAGGACAAAATTTGACCAAGTTATGACCGTTAGAAGCTCAAAACTAAGCTCCAAGACTGCCTTTCCAGAGCCCTCTTAGCTTACAAATCTAAAAAACGAAGGGCTCAAAAAAACTACAAATCACAGAACTTAGTGCTTTAAATTCCCTACAAAATGGTTTTTTGAGTAAATTTATAACAAAAGTTATGGTAAAATCGCATTTTTTGGGTAAAATTTTCGGAGCGGGTAAATTACCATCATCTTTGTGTATTTTGGAGCACTTGTGGATTGATTTGAGTAACTATTTTAATAATATACATATACACACGTATCGAGTTCATATGTATATGTATGTGTACATTCGGAAATTGGTCGAGGTCTCGAATTTAGATTGGCACCAAGCAAGAGATTCTGTATACACACAGGTTGGCAGTATTACTTAGATAAAGTGCATGCGCTACATGCAATGCATTGTTTTCATAAATAAATTCTATAAGGGATAGGGGTAGGTCTTCCATAAGGGTTTTTTGGGTGCCTAAAAAGTTGCTATATCTCATAGATCATTTGAAAGCCAATAAAAAGTTTATAATTCAACATATGCATACCATTAAAACATCTCAAGCTTTCAATGATTTTTTTTGTTTATTTTATTATAAGGGATAGTTTTTAAGAGTTGCAACTATGTAATGAGTCGTAAGCTTTCTAATCAATAACAAAAGAAATGCAATACATTGTGAATGCACCAAAAGAATATTTTGAACCGATAAAAACTTTTTTTTCTATTTTTGGCCATGGAAGGGTAGTTTTTAAGGATTTTTAAGGGTTGAAAAGTAATTAAATTTCATAAATTATATTAAACAATATAAAAGGAACTTTATCCAACATATCTGAACATAAATTGAATCTTTAAAATACGTAAAGGACCCCACACATTTTATATGGAAAACGGTCTTCCGGTGAAATTTGTTAAAAATTTGGGAAATTGTTCGTTTTGTACCCCTGATCAAAAGTGTCAATGGGGTCGAAGCTCAAAATGCCCATCTTTAGGCTCTACGGCAATTTTTAGTGGCCAAATATTATTTTGTGGTTTTAATAACCTTCAATGAACTCGGAACTCTCATGCATTTTTTCAAAGAGTTCCCAAGAGTTGCCAAAGAGTTGCCAAAGATTTTCCAAGAGTTCGCAGTTCATAACTGAAGCGGATTTCTAGAGAAAGAATGTAAATAAAGCGAAAGAGAAGACACGCTGAATGAATTTTTGCCGTTTTTGGCCACTAAAAATTGCCGTAGAGCCTAAAAATGGGGGTACAAAACCAACAATTCCCCAAATTTTTAGCAAATTTCACCGGAAGACCGTTTTCCATATAAAATGTGCGGGGTCCTTTGCGATTTTTGCATTTTTTTTTCGTACAAGGGTAGTTTTCGCCCTCAAATAGAAAAAAGCACACATCTAGACAATATAACTTTTGAAGTGGGGGGTCAGACGAGCTTGTATGCAAATTTTCAGGAAACTCCATGCTATCCGAAAAAATTGGGAGCTTTTACCTTATTTTCGCCTTCAGTGACTGGACTAGCTATGAATAGTTATTTTTGTATCTAGAACGCGAAATAGTACTTTTGCGTTCAAGAATGGAAGTTATTTTCCCGAGATTAGCGAGGCAAAATATCCATTTGAGAACGCAAAAATATTTCGCGTTCGAGATGTAAACAATATTTATTTCAAAACTGCAATAAAATAAGATACTTGTGTTATACTTGTATACAACAGTTTAATTTATATTTGAAATCGTTTGAATCGTGTTTGAATCAAGACGGTTTAGTCGCGGTGATTATCATAACGACAGCAAAAATTAGTTGTTTGAATAATTAGTGTCATAATTATATATTGTAATTCATATTCTAAGTGTTTAATTCAAAATGTGCTTGGAAAGTGAAGACAAGCATTTACCAGGGGAAATATTGGAAGCGGCACATGTCCTGTTTCACAGTTAATTCCCAAAAAATCGTTGAGACGTTGAACGAATTCAAAAACAAAAATTTCCACAAGTAATACCATATTTGAAAAGCAAATCAGTTGGAAAATGAATTAACTGATGAAACATTGAAAAAAACTATACGAAATTAATAGAATACTCCACATTTATGTTAATTTTGATGAATAACGACCTTCCGTATGTGATACCCAACTCAATATGGATTGTCTATTGAAAAAAAGCCTGGCTAAACAAATTGGGAACGCGTAGGCAATACATGCGGAAATCGATTATTAAAAATAAGAACTGCTTTCATGACTTTCCAATTTAGAATATATTCGGGCAAGTAAACGCCTTTCCGGTTATCTCACTCGTCAGTGAATGTTGTGTTATTTTTTTTAAATATAGACCTCAAACCTGAACGCAGACTACTATTTACGCATTTTGCAAGGTGGTGGGTGACACACAAATCGTGTTTTAGAGCGTGAATAATCATAGAAACAGTTTTATTCCTATTTTTAACGCAAAACGGACTGGGACGTCTTTAGCGCTGGTTTTATTGACCTATTTGCGAAGGTCACACTTCCAAAAGTACCCCTGCAATGGGATACGACCACTTCCTTTATCGACTAAGCTCCGAACCTACCGATTGTGATAAAAATGAAGGAATTACCGATTTTTTCCTCATGATTGCAGAGTAATTGGTGAAATTTTTGGAATAACAAGGGTTGTTCATTAGCCTGGCTATAGACAAAAGCATAATTCCTATTTACCTATATACAGGGTGCAATTTTAAGTGGGGTCCAGTTTTTTAGGGATCATAGGAATGGTACAAGTTACCCATTCCTGATAATTTCTTTTTAAATCAAACAGTCAAGCTATAATTCGTTTTTTTTTAACTGGTCACTTTTAAAAAACACATTTTATTATTAGTTCTTACATTTTATAGGTATTAGTAAAAAGGGCAAATATTTTTTTACATAGGAAAACAATTAAGTACATTATTATCGGTCTGTATGTGTTTCTGAGAGTCAAAGACAACCCCTGTACAAATATGACCTCATTCAATGTTACACCCTACATTTCTTAGTGAAAAACCCATTAACAGTACACAAATGTGCAGCAACTGTACAAAGTCAGTGTGTTAAAAAATGTTAATAAAGCGATAAAGTAAAATGTCTGTTACAGATTAAACATTAAACAAAAAACAATTGTACAAAATTTGTCAAGCAAACATCAACTTCATTTAATATTTAAACTGTAACAGAAAAAAGTTAAGTAACTAAATGATGAAGCATTGTTTTAATTTAATAATCGCCCAATACCAAACACAGTAGTCCTATCACAACTAAAAATACTCTTAAAAAATGTTTAGATTATAAACCTTTTTCAAATATTTTATCAATCCCCTTATATTCTAATCAGTAGGCCTTGAATGTCAATATGAAAACAATTGATTATATCATAGTCAATTAGATCACGTCGGCTTTGTAATACAGGGTGCTGCGATTAGCAGACGATAGTTATATTATTCGACGATTTTGGTGGTTGGGGTAATTATTAAATTAAAGAGAATATGTTAATTTGTGAAATACTCACTGGCCCGGTACTAATTAAGGGCACAGAAGCTGGAAAAGTTGTAGGTTAGGCAGCCTCCTGCGAATAATAAATGCCACACATCACACCATTGCAACAACACACATATATCTACCAGTAAAAAATACAACAAAGGTTAAAGTATCAAAATAGTGCAACACAGTGTTATTCTGCTTCTGTACTGAAAATAAATAAAAACTTAAAGGCACAGAGCGTTTAATATTTTATTTAGTTAATAATGCAGTTATCAATATTTAAATTACTATAAACTATGCGGTACATTATATAGGCAACCAAAGATACAGATAAAATAAAATATAATATTGTAAAACTATTGAAAGTACTTAATACAACTTTTTTTAACTTAAAAAAGTATCTCTTGACGTATTTATTAGTTCTAATTTGACGACAATACCTATCCCATTATATTTTCATTATCTACAAACTAGTTTGTACTGAAAATACCACAATTTAGTTGTATTTTAATACATAAACAAACCGTTATAACATTGAAAATGTTATTATTGTTATTTGCATAAATATGTACGTATATCTACTTTCTCTTGATAATAATATCTTCGTGTATGCTTAATGAGAAAAGATCAAAGCGTAAACTTCTATGCAATTTCAAGGAGATTCAAGCACCGAAAAGTTCAATGTCACAGTTAAAAGCAATTCGATTTATCAGTTCTAAAATAACCCTGAAGCTTAAGATATAAGCTCAAGGATCTTAAGAGGTGATGTGTCAAATCTAAAATAATCGTCTATAAGGTGTGATACAAATATCACTTTCTAAGAAAATATGTCAGGCACCGAATTAATAAGTGCCTTAATTTTATAGCCATTTCTCGGATACTACTACAATATTTTGCTTCTATATCACCGTGAATTGTGATTTTTTGAAGAATTGGCTTTATTCCAACACTGAATCAATTTCTACTGGGCTTTCCCACTATCAACATTAAAAATAAGTTCAAATATTGGCATACTTTTAACAGTTAACTCTCATTTTTGTATACTATTCCTTGCAGACAACTAAATCTCATTACAATTTAACTTAACACTAATCTGTAGTGGTGCTGCTAGGTTAAACGGCGAGTTAAAAATTAACCCTAAACCACAAGCTAAAATAGAAAAATAAAGCAGGCAAAATATAGATATAGATAATTAGGTTAAAAATTTGATATACCTACAACCTAAATTAATAAAAATAGAAGCCAAAAGTAAAAAATACTTACAAAAGCCTGCCGGGAAAAGGGCATACTTATAAAAATACTGTTAAATAATTAACAAAAATCACTTTTAATAACACAAGAGTTTTTAAAACAGCAATTTAATTCCAGATCTTTCTCAAACGTCCCGTGTCGGAGTAGAATCATCTGGAAAATTTAGTTAAACTAAGTGCTACGGCTTAAACATTGTCGCTCTTAAATTGATGCCTAAAAATAAATGAAGCGATATTTGTGTTGTGTATTCTTATTTCGCAAATTGCGTTGAGAATTGCCTGAGAGCGCAGGCTCGATCTAAGGGATTTTATTTTTGTCACTAGATCCCCTTGATAAATGAAAATAACAGTTGAATGTAATAAATCTATCGGAATCCGTGTACAATAATTTTAAAATGGTGATGGTGTGAATGTGAATAAATTATACTTTCTGGTAAGTTAATCAAATTTAAATGGAAAAGAAATGAGAAAAATTTAATGCCAATCTCAAACCTTTTTTTAGAAAGAATGTATACCGTTCGTTGCTCGATATGCCGCCAACAAATGCCAACATTAAAATTATTAATTTCCCATTACCTAACCAGCCATTCAAAATTAAAAATTATTAAGCAGGTTTTAAAATACAGCATTTTGCAATCTACCCCAAGTTTATTCAAACACAAATACAAAAGTAAGATGAGAAAAGTATTTAAGAAACCCAGAAGTATTATTAAAGTCAATCCTAAATATCTACAGACTGAAACCTTGTATTTAAATGAAAATATTCATATACTGTGCAGTCAGAATGAAATAATTATAGGAGATAATAAAAGCAATGTTGATATGGAATTCTCGTTCGATGAAAATTCCAATGAAAGTAAGGAAAACTGTTATGTGCCATTAAAAGACGATAATGGCAATATTATACCAAAGAAAAAGATTAAATTAAATAAATCTACCAGCAAAAGTAAAACTAATGTTAGTTCTAGTAATTCCCCATCTGCGTCTTCAGAAGACAGCATGGAAAACCTACAGGTGGTCAAGAGGAAAATCAAACGTAAAAGAGATACACTGACAAAAACCAGGCACTATCACATTAATATAACAAAACTGAAAAATCAACAAACCCTAGACGAAAAAAGCGGTGAGTTTTATATGTGCCATTGTAGGGAAAAGTATAGTCAAGACCGTACTGCTTTACAAAAAAGCGATTTGAGAATAATAACTTCCGACACGGAATCTTGCTCAGATGCCAGTAAAAGCGTTGTAATTTCCCCGATGGAAACAAAGATATTTTGCCAAAAGTGTGGCAGCGGTTACAACACAGAAAACGATTTAATGAACCACATGCAAGTGCACGAAACTTTCTGCCGGCTGTGCAACGAATACTTTCCCAACGAATATGTCTTCAAGGAACATATGCGCTTACATATATTTAAAGTTTACATGTGCCATGTATGCGGCAGGGAATTCCCGTTCAGGGAATTGCTTCAGGTTCATTTCGAGTGCCACGTCGAAGACAGGACTTTCGAGACTGTCCTGGACATGGAGGAAGACTACAGGATTCACAGGTACAGTTTCATGAATATGAATTATAATAGTAGCATAAACAGTATTCTGTGTTATCTGAGCGAAAGCCACGACATTTATTACTACAGTTACAAGTTTATGAAGGTTATTTGCGAGTTTTGCTTCAATGAGGTGTTTCTTTTCGATTACGAGCAGCATTTGCAAAATGTACATTACACTTTTTCCTTTTGACGTATAGTTATATTAGTATTAACAAAATGCGAAAATTTAATCAAGTTTTTGGCAGTTCCAAATTTAAAACGTTTTCGTAAAACGAGTAGCTCTGTGTATAAACACGAAAAATTCTTGTTATCTGTTCTTTTGGCCTTCTTTGTTTAATCATGTATTTTTTTTTTTTCAATATTTAGTTTGTTTATATTTTTTTGGCCAAAACATTGGAAAAAAGTTTTGGCAATGAAAGTTTTTGTTAAGTTAATCTTAGGGTAATAAGTACTATTTCCACTTGAAGTTGGTAGAAAAGAGAGGAAAATTTGTAAAATAATTGAGCTTTAAACAATTTATGACATATAGAAAAGACTGTTACTTCCAAAGATATTAAAATATTATTTTTATATTTAAATATTTCAAATCTCTGCTGTGAGCCACTTTGAAAAGGTATTTTTAAGTTGCAAATTATGACAAATTTCTTTTAAGTTTGGTTGTGGTTAAATAAAAAGTAAATGTGATAGGTATTTTACGCATTTGACTATTAAGTACAAAACATTCGTCTATAATTTTATGTTGGGAGGAAATATTAAGTATATAAAGACTGATTTTCACTTCAAAAACAAATTGATTTGTTTTTCTGTATTATTTTTTATTTGTTTATGTTTTGGATTATATTTTTGCGAATTTCTTATTTGTTCAAGTAGAAAATCTATTTGTTTTCCATAAAAAATTAATTTTCAGTTTATTTACTTTATTATTTAATTTTGTTATTTATTGAATGTTATATTTTTGTTGATTAAAAGCTAACAATTGTTTTGTTACCTTCTTTAAATAGTTTGTTTTTGATGAGAGAATATTAATTATTGTGATATTTGTTGAAATACTCTTTTATTTTTAATAAAACAATGTTATTAGATGGTATACTTATTTGTACCTAACTTTGTTTTGAAACAATATTCGTTTATTAAATTTTTCACATTCTATAATTTTCCCAATCATATCCTCCAATTTTTTGGAAAATTAAGGTCTCCGGTAAAGTAAATATACCTATGGAGAAATGTTTTTTATCTGCTCCCAATATAGTAAATGGACTATTAATACATGTTTTTAAGGAGGTAAGTGGATTTTACCGTAGAAGAGGAAGTTGCTATGGACAACGGGAGGTAAGTGAGGCGACTTACCTCTCTAGAGAAAAAAGCGATTTCGAGTTATAAATGCATATTTTATGAACAAATCAACAGAAATATTTGATGAACATTACATTTTATTAATTATTATGAATGAATATTTATAGTAATTATACAGTTATTACATTTAGTAACATTTATAAAATCTGTAGAATTATTCCCCTCACGTTTACTAATTGTCACATTTTTCTTAAAATCATTTGAGTCACCGGAGGCTCAATATTATCTGACTGATCCATTAAAACAGCATGATGCGACGTACTACTAGAACCTAGAGTTGAAATGTCATTGTAAAGAAAGAATCCTGTTGGCTATTTCATTTTTGTTACTTAAACTATCAGCAACATAACTTTCTGCAATTGTGGCTTATTTCCACCCACTATGTCTCTTGATTGCTAATACATCAACTCCCGTATTAGCCAGTAACGTTGCCGATGTTCTTCGGAATGAATGACCTGTATATGTTTCAGGATGTTCTAATTTCAAAAACTGTGCAATCTTATTAGGAATCATAGAAAGGGTATTCTTCTCGACTGGTTGTAACATGTACCAGCTTGTTAGCGCATAAAAGAGCGTGAAATTTCAAACAATCTTCGGATTCGTCTTTCAATTTTCTACAAATTGCTACTCTCTTATGTTCTAATTTTCGAGTAAATTTAAAAAACGAACTGAAAGCACTTTTACTTAAATGACATGACAAACACTAATCATTGGGTTATTCAATCGAATAAAGAAATTAATAATATTAGTCATCATTTTACTGATTTTATTTAAGTAAATCCTCAAAAATATCTCCATATCCACGAACGCAGGCGCTACATCTTTTTAGTAACGAAAATGTAATTTGTTCGAAATTTATATTATTGTTTGAATCTGATAAAAAGATTATTTATTCCTTCTCCTAACTACTCAGGTGTATTAATTTGTTCACTGTATACCAGCCGTTTAACAGCACCCCACAAAAAGAAATCCAGTGGGTTGAGATCTGGTGATCTTGCGGGCCAATGTACAGGTCCATTTCTGCCCGTCCATCTTTGCCCAAAATGACAAAATAAACCATCTAATTGTGTAACATTGTATAATCTACTATATATAATATAATCTAATATTGTATAATTAATAATTTCAAAAAATATAAACAAACAAAACTTAAAAATCGCTAAATTTTCAGTACTCAGTAAATAACAACGCGAACACAATATGGTTGGCAATATTTATTTATTTAGTTACTCTGAAAATAACTAAGGGGCATGGAACCCACTAAAGGATAAGTAGCAGTGCAGAATATGATTGTAAAATAATTTAAAATACAATATAAAAACATTTGAAATAAATACAGGTAAAAAAACATTAAAACATAAAAAAGCAAAATATGAAGTAAACGTTAACATGAAAATGATAGAAACAACAAAAAATAAATAAATAAAAGAGAAATAAAAACATCTATTTTTTTATATCAACGGCGTTGCACAATATAAGGATGTCATTAATAGCATATAGTATGTCCAAGATAAGGATGGGATAACAAAATGGTGGCTCAAATTAGGAAAAAGTTATGTTTATACCTAACAATATGCCGTTTAGAAAGTTTTAAAATTCCGGGTAGTTCCGGAGATATCAGAAAAAACCCGAAATTTTGCAAAATTGTTTTATTTTTTTCCGGGCTTTATTTGAAAACGAATTTTAAAATAAATTGCATATGTACATTGCCACTTTCTTCGCTCTATCCAATGGCGGCAACATTTTTGCAATCCGACGTTTCATCTTTGAGGGGCTATCATCAAGTTAATTTTTTTTAGATACGTACCGTTTCCTAGATCCTAATGCTATCACATGCTTATCTTGGACACACTGTATATTGTTGAATTTTTTTTATGAATATAGACTGGTTTAGCATATCAAAGGTTTTTGAGAAGTCCATGTATCAACTTATGAGAAATTATTATTATTAAAAATTATGAGAAATACATACAACAAATTTTAAAAGGTGTTTCAGTAAATGCATAGTCCATAGCTGCTTTGATTTTACCAATATTTGTAGCTATTAGTACCTACCATAAAATAATCGAATTACAAAAAATCCCTAGAACTAGGGAAAAATCTACAAATTGGCACGATGTGTGGTTGTGCTCAAGTATGTGTGCTTTTCGAGACGATTTCAGTCTGGGATGTCATTGAACAGGTGCATTTACAGCTGAATAATGTGAACAGCAAATGGTATCGGTACATTCACCCCAGTGCTATCCAAAAAATAAAAGTTGAAACCGAAAGGGGATGCGGCAGGTGTTTGGGAAATGAAAACGCCAAGTGTTAGTTATGTGCAGAAGTATTTTTATTATATTATTATAATGTTAAGGCTTGGTCTTAGTGGTAACACCTGATGTTATAATATTACAATGTAACTGTACAATAGTTGGAACATACGTTTTAAATATATCAGTCGTAATACGTAAATGCAACGTCTGTGAATTTTATTCTGTACAGCGAAGAAACACACCAAGAAATTAACCCGGCTATACTACTGTTTGTTCTCGGTACTAGTCGCCGCTTCCTCGATTGTACTTTGTCCGAGTCGACTCTTCCTTGGTGTAATTTTTCCGGTAAATTTAGAAAACTAGTGAACATCTTGTTGCAGTAAAAAAGTTAATATAGCAACCTTTGTACAATTTCAATGTACAGAGTGATATAATTCAATATCAGTCCAAATTTTAAAGTTAACAAATGAGAGTTACGATATCTACACAAATATAAATATCTACGTTATTATAAAATTGATTTCTTTTTACCTTGCTAGGATAAGTTTGTGGACGAGTTATATTTTTTACTCGTGAAAATCGCACGATATACGTTACACTAAAGGTTTCCTTACGGTTTTCAAAAATATTCTGGAATTCTTTTGTTACATACGAGTATTTTAGTGTAGAGGCGTTATATTTTATCTATATCTATATAAAAATTATGTTATTGTGCGATTTTCCTGTGGATCGAAATAATATAACGTCCAAATAAAAAAAACTACAGACGTTACGGTTATTACATTATAATATATATATCGTAGGTAACTCTTTAAATGACAGCGTGTCCATCAATGTTTCGAAACGAAATGACTGTTGCTGTTGGTGTTGAAATGAACCGGAAACATTAATGAATCACAGTAAATTTCTAAAATATCGTTACAACAATGTGAAGTAGTTTTTATGCAGGTAGACAAATAAAGATTTTTTCCTTTCAAGAGATTAAGTAATGTATTTGATAACTTTACAAAAATCAACATTTTCACATGTAAATGAAAAACACCATACCATACGCGTTTATATATATACACATTGTTATACCTTTCCATTTCATTCATGCTTATTTTTACAGATTATCTATATAGTGAAAATATCCTTGATAATTTTTTAACACATAAACAAGACTATGGAATGTATACTTTAATATACATAAGTTTGCGGGAAGATATCGATAGGAAACGTCAGTGACGACACGAATTTTTCCGTTATTACACCTTTCCGTTCCCTAAAAATATACCTTCGTATTTTATTAAATTGAGTAAAACGTTCGTATAAAAATTAACGTTTATTGATTGTGACAAAGTTAAAAATCTTTCTCTAAAGAACCAAATCCAAGAATGTTAATTTGATTTTGAAATATCTTTTATCAGTAAAACAAAACGATTTTTGCCGGGTTAAGTATTGCAAATTAACAAAAAAAGGTTTCTATAACATGTGTCTGGAAACGTTTCCATTTTGAGATACAGGTGGTTCAAAATTAATGAAAATATTTGGTTTACTGCAAGTTGCTAAAAACAATTGAATTTTATTTTGTTCATAGATTACTTTTGTTTAAGAAATATAAATAGAAAGATGTGCCGCGGACATGTCAGCTAGACATGTCCAGCGGACATGTCGTGAAAAGCGGACATGTCCTGAGGACACTTTTCACGATTGAAAAGTATGTGCATTCGCGGAATTATTTGTTGCATTCATAATTCCCGCAAAAATTTTTTTAGGTTAGTACATGTAAAATTAAAGATTGTATTGTAATTTTGTTGGTAATTGTTGAACTGAAACTGACATTTTAAAAATATAACTTTATTTGTCCATATTTTATTATTTTTGGCAAAGTTAACGATTAGTAAATAGTAATCAGTTGATTCTTAATTTAATATAAAATAGTTTATAAATGAAGTATGACGCCAAAATCAACAGTTTGGTTATATTTTTCTGAATTGAGTAAAAATCATTATAAATGTAACTTCTGCTCAAAAACAATTTTTAAGAATTCCAGGATGGAAAAACATTTAAATAAGTGTATTGGTTGCCCGGGGAAAATTAGAAACCAATTTATAAGTCTAAAGGTAGGTAATAAGTAAAATATTTCGACATATATTCATTAAAAGTAAATTTTGCTTTTTTGTACCCTCAAGTAGTGACCTGTGAACACATGACGTCACTCATAGGTGCCTTATTAGATTCATGGTCAAAAGTACTTTTCCCGACATGTCCGGACATTTCATCGACATGTCTGTAACATACTTTTCCGAAAAGTGCCCATCTCTAAGAAATAGTGTGACGTTTTGTTACTTTTAGCGATAATTACCTAGACTTCATGGGCAATCAAAAATTAAAACAATTTGAATGTACTCGTTTATTTTTTTTATAATTATTAAAAAACCTACTTTTTTTTCAAATTTTAACACCTCGTATCTCGCAAACGACACATTTATAGGAACTTTTTTTTTTGTTGATTTGTGACATACAATCGGTCGTTAAGTTCGACCAAGTACTTTAATTACGCCCTGCGTGATATCGAAGGGACTAGTGAGCAAAGAAACGTTAGTTATAATTTGAAATGCAGGTTCGCGAGTGTAATGGCACGTATTGTTTCGTTGTACTGGCATGTCCTATCGATTTTACAAATGGGTTCGAAGCTAAAAATATTATCTGTCAGGGTACTTTAACCAAGCGTTTCTCAGCAAAAAAAGTTCATTGTAGCCTTTTTTTTCGTTGCCAACAAAAACGAATATTCATTGCACATATTTCTTATATAAATATTAGGTGTCCTATGCATTACCGAGATATCGTCATTATCACATGTTTTTTAAATGGTTTATGTCCGTCTTTAACACTGTTTTGTTAAGAATTTACATGGATGTTTAGAGAGTCTGTTGTTAAATTTTTTTATCACAAAACTAATAATATCGTTTCAAACACCATACCTCCACAAATATATTTTCCCCAGTCTCGTTTACCTCTCTGCGGCGAAGGTCGTTAGGTACGATTAATTTGTTCGGGGAAAAACAAAGAATAAACGCCTTAAAAATAACCATTTATTAAATAATCGGATGAACCAGGTTAACAATTTTGGAAAAACAACCCGACATAGTCGAAATAAATAAAACCAACGAAAATCACGGTCAGAAACCGTTTACTCTTTTGTCATACTATGGGCTCCTCCCTTTTAAAATTAATATTTTGACTGGCGCAGAACTCCCTCGTGAGAGGGAGGCAGTTTAAGTACGAGCAGACCTTGCAGTCGTACACGGGTATTATGTAGAAGAGCAGTACCAGGCAGATGAACAGTATCCAGGCCGTCGCGAGACACACCCATATCATGAACACCTTCTTGTGCCTGTCGTAGTTCCCGAATGAGATGAACGGTAACAGGGCGTACGACAGGAGGAAGCCGAACACGAAACCGAACAGGTGGGCGTAGTTGTCCACCCAAGGGAGGAGGCCCAAAATGAACAGGAACAGGGTGATGGAGAGGAGTTTACACAGAGCCTGTTTGGGGTGCTTCAGCATCGGCCAGGCGTTCAGGACCTCCACTATTAGGCAGGCCAGGAGACCAAACTGCGATCCCGCGGGGCCCACCTGAAACGAAAAGTTAAATATAATATTGGGATGTACACCTTTTGCACACTGTACTTTAAACTATACCGTGTTCCATTTCAAAAACTTCACCCTTTATTTAGAAGACTAAAACCAAATTTGCTTAGACATTAATTTTCTGCTAAAGGTAAAAATTATTATGATTTGTATAATATAATTTGTAGAAAATGTCTATTATATGTTCATTTGGCCAACAACATATTTTAATTATTTATGTCTCTAAACAATTTTATTATATTAGTGGTAAATTTCGTTTTTATCCGTTTCAAAAGGTCTCCAAAATGCCATGTTGTGATAATATTAGTAAACAAAATATCCCTCTTATTTCTCCCTTTCGCAATTGTAATATGAATGATTGATAGAAGGTATCTATAATAAATTAAAATTACTTAAATCACACCAAATTCCGCATTGCTGCACTGCACTGCTGGGCAATGTCAACCACTTGTCATCTACTGTGATTTATTGCCCAGTAGTCCAATGCAACTGTAATCGTTTTCCATTGCCCGCGCTCGCATTCTTCAACTGAGCGTATATATTTCTATCGCCTCTACATTTAGTTCGACCAGACCTGTATATTCGTAAATAAATATGGAAACAAGTTTTTCAAATATTTCAATGCCGAGTTGCTGCGTCAGCGACCGAACCTGGTACATACTATCAATCTATTGGTTCTTCAATTGATATTGGAAAAACTATAAGGACCTCTTAGAATAGTGTCTTTGAAACATATTTAGCTTTTTTAGTTTACCAGGGGTGGGCTAAGCTTTACAACTTAATGTCTAAATTTATAAGATATTGTTTGTATTCAACCTTAGACTAAAAAAAAGGTACTTTTGTTTATTGTCGATAAAATGAACCCTTTACGGGAAAAAGAATAATAAACGAATTCATGTTTTATTTTTAATAGAAAGGGCCATGATTTCTATTTTTTTTTCTCAACAACAAAGTGACATCGCTGACACATTGATCCTTTTCTTCGTTATTAATTTACCGATTTTTGGATTTCGTGGTGAATTTAATTGTGAATAAATTCGAAATATGGAATACACGTTTATTGAATATGCATCTAATGTATGGTCTTGCGTCTTGCAATGCTTTACAAGCCATAAGGTTATATCACAACAAATTTCCTAATCGTGCTCTGCCAAACCAGAAGACATTTCAACGAATTGACACATCTAAGGAATATCACCACTGATCCTTTGGTCACAAGGTTTTTTTTTTAATTAATTTTTTAATTTTATTCACAAACGGCAAAGTACCCAAATAAATAGTGAAAAAAAAAAACAAACTATGACACAAATAAGTACCTTCCGACAATAATTTTAGTTTTGGCTATAGTAAAATACATTACAACAAATTTTAAAATGTATTTCAGTAAATACGTAGTCCATCGGCTGCTTTCATTTTGCCAAAATTGGTAGCTGTTAGCAGCACAAAATAACTTTGAATTACTAAAAATCCCTAGAACTGGGGAAAAATCTACAATCATCTACAACCACATCATGCTGCATGATGTGGTTGTGCTCGGGCATATGTGTGTTGATATTCAGTGACGATTTCAGTCCGTGGTGTGAAATTTTCAGGAACCTCAAGGTCATTGTGTTTTGCAAGTACCCCAAAATGTATACTGTTAGTGTATACAGTAGATACAATGCGAGAAGTTGGGATATATGTAGATTTAAAGATGAAAGATATTTATAAAAAAATTCTTGGGAATTGTCTCCCCTAACGAGCCGCCACTGTGGCGTATGGTAAGCAATTATTTATTATTTACTATTTTAATAACATCAACTTATATTGTTTAATGCACTCACCTATTTTTTAAAGTTAAAATCCATTCTCCTGCTTTTGTCCGCAATGAACTTCTGTGTCACCTTTTCGTTAAAGTCTGGAATATTTTGAACCATAGAATTCTCAATAAACAACATTCCTAACGCACTTAAACGATCCTCACACATAGTATTTTTCAAAAAAGTTTGAATCAGTTTTAGTTTTGAAAAACACCTTCCTGGTTCTGTTGTCGACATTGGTATCGTCACTAATATTCGTAAAGCTCGAGTAATTTCCTTAAAAACTGCCTCTAGACCTAACGACAGGATGAGATTTAATGTTGTTAAGCAACCAGAAATTCTTGGATTATCGATAATTTCTGGTCTCGAATAAAATATATTTAATTCCGTTTTTAAAAGTTCTTTGTCGATCATTGGATAGGCTCTGCAAAATTGTTCTATATCATTTAATGGAAGTGCTTTTTGATATACTGCATAGTTTTCCTTTAAAAACAGCTTTGCCCCTGAAAGGTGATCTTTAAATGTGAAGTGCTCTTTAATTTGAACAGTGATGATATCGCAGACTTCTCTCGCAGATAAATTTAAATTTTCATTATTTAACCTTCTTCTTTTTCTTATACTGAGGGCCGTTTCGTCAGGTGTAGTATCTTCAACAGGAGGCAAACTATTTCGAATGTTTTCAATAGATTTTTCAAAATATTTCACTGCTATTTGTATTTTTGCTGGATCTATTTGAACTTTTTGTAACTGGTTGTACAAAATATCTACATGCGGCATAACTTGAGCAAAAAAATTTAACCAAAACAAAAAACAATCATCTTCCAGCCATTTAGCAAATCCAGCAGCTTGTATAGTTGTTTCCGAATTATATTTTTTTGGTTCTTCTCTTTGAATATTCGTAAAGCAGGTGAGAATCTCATCTTTGTAGGTAAAAATGGTTTGGACTGTTTGTGAATTTGTGTTCCAACGCGTCTGTGACGATCTTGGTATTCTTTTGTCACAAACATCTTTTAAGGCTGCTGTGTGATCAGGAGAATTTGAAAAAAAACTGGCAATGCCATTTAGATTTTGAAAAAAAATTCTTACACTTGGCATACATGAAACTGCCTGTTCTAATAATTTATTAAGTGGATGAGCATAGCAGTACAGAAAATGGGCATTTTTATATTTTTTCCTAATTTTCACGTTGACGCCTTCTAAATGGCCTCGCATGACAGCTGCTCCGTCGTAAGTTTGGGCAATTAATTTATTTGGACAGTTTTGTAATACTGGTTCCAGTTGCCGTAAAATACATTTCGATAACCCATCTGCATCTTGTCCTTCTGGATTAGAGAATTCCCAAAATCTTTCAAAAATGTTGCCGTTCAATTCATAGCGAAACACTAAAACCACTTGAGTTTGTGTTGAAATATCAGATATGTCATCGCACATAATCGCAAGAAAAGAGCTGTCTACAATTTTTTGCAAAATATGTTCTCTGCATACTTCAAACATGCACTGTAATAGGTCATTTTGTATAGTTTTTGAGGTCCATGTTTTTAAAACATTGGCATCACTAAGCTGTTTATCTAAAACTGGATCGATTTTTGTACTATAGTCTATCAGCTCTAAAAACACCCCTTTGTTTAGCGAGTCACTTTTTTCATTATCATTATGTCCATGAAGAGGAAGGTTACATGTACCACATAGTTTTAAGATATCTATAATTTTTGGGAGAAGCAATAGATTTTTCTTAACCGTTTCGTTACGACTATTTATTTGTTCTGCATAAGCACTACTTACACAAGAATCAATATGTACTCTTCCTAAAAGTATAAAACTCACCAAGTTATTTTTGTGTTTAGGAGTATTTTGATGTTTTTTAATTTTGTCAGGTAAATGTTTTAAGTCAGAAATTCCAGTTTTCGTCCAGTTTTCTTCGTCTCCTCCAAACAATAAACAAACAAAACAAAAAAATCTATTTGTTTCCTCACAACCACACAACCACAGAGTCTTATCATAAATGTTTTTATCGAATTTACGAATAAAACCCGGCCTACTTTTGCACTCTTTCTGCACCTGAACTAGATTCAACACTGGCGTTGGACGTCCGTTCTTTTTCAAATCGACTTTTTCCTCTAAACTTAAATTACTAATAACGAGTTTTTTTATTTCACAAACCTTCATTTTAAACTTAAACGTTTAAAAAGCGTCAAACCAAAAACATAAAAAGAAAACACTTATAACCACACTTTAGTAGAACGGGTTACTGCCATATTGAGTCCAAGACCAGGGTTGCCACGCTAATTTAACAAACTGTCCCACGTGCAGACTTAAAATATCCCTTAATTTCCATAAAAATCCCGCCAACTTTAAATTCACGGAGTGCATGCTCTTTCTGCAACCAACCTAACATCCAAGGCATATTGGATGCGTGCTATTTAGATTTTTTATTGATTTAAGTAAATAAATTATTTTAAGTTTACAGTTTGAAAATATCTAGGGGGGCGAAGTCCTAGAGTCTTTCACGAGGTGCTACTTATTGTGAATTATAATGGGCAACTACATTTATTAGTTATGGAGGCAGTAATAATAAAAAAAAAAGTTTAATTTGTGTAAACTGCAATACTCTGAAATCATTTATCCTACATTAGCAATTTTAACGGAACTTTAGATTTTTCCGCTCCTTTGGTTTAAAACATTAGGCTGGGAAGTTTTTTAAACTGAAAAATATATAAAAATCGGTACAGTTATGGATCCCGATACTTACGTCAGCTCGATAAGGTACAAATATAGCGCTGGCCAGGTTGCCCGCGACACCCGATCCGATGTAGATGATTCCTATCCTTAAACTACCAGTCAATTTCTCGAGGTCTCTCATAAGAAAGTGTTGGATAAGTACGGTTATGATCAGCTGTAGGACGCCGGCGTGCAGAAATAGCGATGTCCACAGCCTGTAGAACTGGTCGGGCGTCTCTGGGAAGTAGAACGGCAGCATACCGCACACATCGTTGAGACATGAAACCTAAGAGGATTAATTAAAATATTTGAGTTTACGTTTTGCGAAAATTACAATGGCTAATAGACGATCTTGCTGTCAAAATGACATTGTTTTAGTCCCTAGTTTCATCCAATAATAGCCCAGTCATTATATACATGAACGAGCCTGTTTCGGGAAAAAAATACTATTAGAAGTTTCTCTGCGGAATATTGTTGGGAAACCTGTTATAAATAAAATATCAAAAAATCAACTCGAGGCTAGTTGGGAAACTTTGTTTTAACAGTGGTCAAACTTATAGAAAAGTGGTTTTTTGACTCACGTAAAAAAACTATTATTCATAGCGAAAAAAGTTTATACAAGAAAGGTAGGTATTAAATAAGCCTATAAAATGAGAAAAGTCCGATTAAATTCCGATAATTTGTTTATGCACAAGAGCTCAAAAATGGTCGAAAATTGCTGTTTTTTTCAATTGCTAATAATTAATGCAATTTTCATCGCAGACACTTATAATTCAGCATTTTTGAGGCTTTTTACACCCTTAATAAGTGGTAAAAATTTCAACCCGAAATACATACTGACAATTTAATTTTTCAAATTTAATTAGTTAAAAATGAATGAAAAAATGTAAATATTTATTAAATTGTTAAGATAGATCATTATTATAAAAGAAAATAGTAACCTCTATACTTTAGTTTTCTTCGAATTTAAAAAAAAATCGTTGTTGTAAGTTGATTAGAAGCTGAGATAATTTTTTTTTTTTTTTATTTAATCGCAGTGACCTTAATTATTAATATTAATAGCCGAAATTTGGAGAGAGTATACATTAAGAGCTATATTTTCATGTTCTACATTAACATTAAGGTGAATTCAACTTTTTAATTGCGAAAAAGAAGATAGCGGCGATGCGTTCTATTACTTGGTCTAGTGAACGAGTGGGGAGAGCGAGGCGGAGCATGCACGCTTAGCAATTTAATAAATATTAACATTTTTTCAGTCATTTTTAACAAATTAAAATTGAAAAATTAAATTGTCAGTAAATGCATATGTCAATACAACTATTTAGGTACAAAAACAACTAATGATCGAAACCCTACAACGCCTGTGAGCTTGAGAAAAATGAATTGAAAATAGCATTTTCTTAGATAACAAATTCCGCCAACGCCAAACCAATGAAGCTTTCGAGTTGAAATTTTTACAACTTGTTAAGGGTGTAAAAAGCTTCAAAAATCCTGAATTATAAGTGTCTGCGATGAAAATTGCATTATTTATTAGCAATTGAAAAAAGCGGACAATTTCGACCATTTTTGAGCTCTTGCGCATAAACAAATTATCGGAATTTAATCGGACTTGTCTTATTTTACAGATTTATTTAATACCTACCTTTTTTGTATAAACCTTTTTTCTCTATGAATAACAGTTTTTTTACGCGAGTCAAAAAACCACTTTTCCATAATTTTGACCATTGTTTTAACAAAGTTTCCCAAATAGTCTCGAATAGATTTTTTGATATTTTGTTTATAACACGTTTCTGAACAATATTCCGCAGAGAAACTTCTAATAGTATTTTTTTTCCCGAAAAAAAGCTATAATGCCTGGCCTATAAATAGTAAAACAAAAATTGGTAAAAACTGCCACGATTCGCTATTTTATCGGTAAAATTTAGAAAGGTTACCAACTTTTACAATAGAAATTACGATAACAGAAAATGACAAACCACCATGAACGTAATTTATGCCAAACTAACCCATCTGCAAAAACAAGTGTACAATTGGATAAATATTGCCATTAAAAATCACCAAAATTACCAGTAAATTGAAACAGTTTCGTCATTTTAATTTTCGTGGTCAATTTATTGAAACTACGAGATTTACGATAAAAAATTTAATGTAATTTGGCCAGTTTCTTTAATAGTTATTTAAGAACTGTATAAATTATTATTTATATTTTTTTTAGTGCTATCTGTCAATCAATAGTAACAATTCCAATTGCATTCTACAATTTTGGCAGTTGTTTTAATCCAGATATTTAAATTAGTTATTTACACCATAAAGGAGGTAAGTATTATTTACCAGTCCAGGACGATAAAGTCTTAGACTGGTAAATTATACTTAAGGTTTATATTAGGTTTTATTTTTTGACATTTCTTATCAATTCATTTTGACATTATTCGAAATCTTGCAAAGTCGCCTTCGTTGTTTGGATTTTGTCGTTTCTAAGGTGTTTATAAACAAAGTTACATAAAAGTTGCAATTTTGCTGGTTTTGAATTATTATTTCTAAATGAGTGATTTTCAAATAGAAAGTGCAGCAAATGCTGCCTGAGAATATTTATTGCCCGAGAAGTCGAAAGTGCGCTACGGACGAGCATATAGAAATTTCAAAGAATGGTGCCAGAACAATAATACTGGTGTTTCTGAAATGTCACTGCTAACATATGTCAAGGAGAAGTCAATAACTTTAAAGCCACCGGCGAGTTTGTGGAATGGATACTCAATGATTAAGTCAACTATTTTCATAGAGGAGAACGTGGATATATCAAAATACCCCAAGCTGAGAGCATTTTTGAAACGTAAGAATGACGGCTATACACTTAAAAAATCAAACATTTTTACAAGAGAACAAGTCATCGATTTTCTAGTTCAGGCACCCGATCACACATATTTGCTAATGAAGGTAGTGACGTTCTGATGAGATATAAATTTACTTTGGATAACGTCCAATTTCAAAAATTTTGATGACATTATTGTAGTTTCAATAATTCTAGATTCTAAAAATGGTATGTCATATACGTTTACAATTACTTCTCGTCTGGGTTTTGTTTCTCACCTAGAAATTCTCAAGAAATATATCAAGATTAGATTGGAAATTAAAACTGAAATTTACAACCAACCAGTGGGCAAGAGTACCCTTTCAATCATTCCTAATAAGATTGCACACTAGAACATCCTGAAACATATACAGGCCATTCATTCCGAAGAACATCGGCAACGTTACTGGATAATATAGGAGTTGATGTATTAGATCAAGAGACATGGTGGATGGAAATCAGCCACAATTGCAGAAAGTTATATTGCTGACAATTTAAGTAACAAAAGAAATAGCCAACAGGAATTTTTACAAAGACACTGCAACTCCAAGTTCTAGTAGTACGTCGCATCATGCTGTTTTAATGGATCAGTCAGATAATATTGAGCCTCCGATGACTGAAATGGAACGGTCAAATCATTTTGAAAAAATTGTGACAATTTATAAATGCGAGGGGAATAATTGTTTACAGAAAATATGTTGTAATACAATAATATTAATTGTAACGCTAAATATGAACATTAAGACAATAATATAAGCGCAAACACTTATTCGACAAAGTTTGGAGTTTAGACAAGGTTTCAGTCGCACTGAGTATGTTTTAAAACAAATATGACTCCATTCCTCTAAATTTTCTAAAGTGAAATTTCAACATCTATTAATTACTTGTGCGAGGAGTAAGTTCTGCAACTTGGAAATAACACTGCTCTCTTTGTGATTAATATACCACAAATATAACAAATAATATACTTTATACAAAAAAAGGAAACAATTGAAATGAAAGCCGGGAAGGTGAAGCAAATACGACTGACTCTGTTATAAGTCAATTTTTGCAAAATCTAGTTATAAATCTATTATGGTTTGCAGTAAAGTCCCTAATATAACGAAATCTATCGCCATTTTGAGGCAAAATTGGTATTGCCAACCTTGGAATATATTTTTTTTTGTAATTATTTGCTTTTCACATATTTCAAACAGTTTATTATGAATAGTCCATTATTTTAATCAAAAATACTATAACAATTATATTTTGATAATCTTTTGATACAAATAGCACAAAATATCCGCCATTTTGGGGTAAACTAGAACAGTTAGTGTTTGAATTGACAGTGTTGTGAGAAACAACTACTCCGAGAGCTATATGCCCCTACCGGCATTGAATTATACTCGCAACACCAAGTGCAACAGCTAGGATCGTCTGTCAGTTTAACCCACCAGGCACAGACCGGTTTCGGACTTATTAGTCCTCATCAGTGTGTCATAGTTGAGACAACCGACAAAACTGACAAACGATCCTAGCTGTTGCACTAGGTGTTGCGAGTATAATTCAATGCCGGTAGGGGCATATAGCTCTACGAGTAGTTGTTTCTCGCAACACTGACAATTCAAACATTGTGTTACGCCCTCTGTGGGTGGCAGTCGTACAACAAAGTACCTGCAGTTAGCAGGTCGCTTCTTACTGTAGCCATTTGAATGGCACAGTTGAGAGTCAGCATGACAGATGGAGCCATTTGCGCTCCCGCGTACAATAGAACAGTTAGTTGCGGTACTTTGTTGACCTAAGGCTAGGGACTCCAGTTTGCTGTAATGATTCATTTTTATTCTAAAAGTTGGTAAACTTAAATTTATCAAACATGTAAAAAGGTGTCGAAATATAGAGAATTACGACAACTTTTTGATTGACTGGCTGGGTCAAAAAATGGGATATGTAAAACAGGTTTCAAGGACCCAGCTTTCGCATGCGGGCAAAGTCCCGCACCTGTGAACAAAGAGAAGCCTCCTCGTGGAAAGTCCCCCTGACGAAATCGCAGTACTCCTTGGTGGTGATCTTGCATTGCCCGTGTATTCCGATGCAGCACGGGTGCCCGATCACCTCGCACACCATGTGCTCCGCCAGTTTGTCTCTCGGCCCATTCTTCTGTATGGAAAACTGGGTGTTTGTTTTGCGACATATCGGCCACTTCGTTATATCGTCAGGCCATTCGTAGGGGTGTACGCTGGCGGGAGCATCGCAAAATCTGCAAAATATTCGAAAATACCATTAGGATATACCAAAATTTGCTTAAAGTGTAGGGATAAAACAAAAAAGAACGTACTTTGGGTCTAGGCCACATACTGAGCCAGAAATTCTGCCTCCTGGTCCGGAGTCTCCATTTGTCCATTTCTTCCATGTCGATATTGTTTTCTGATGAAAAAAAAAGAAATATAAAATAGAGCGAATTCCTTTAGGAATAAATATATTTTTTTATAAAAATTTATATCCATTTATTGGAACTACGTTTGTTAATGAAACTATGTTGCAATCAAGACTTACTATTATACCTACCGTTGGTCTAAGTCCTCGCAGCTAGGCATTTTAAAAAATGTATCAAATATATTAGTAACAGGAAGATTCAAGTTTAAACAACTAAATGGTGGTAAATGTTGTTTTTTAATGGGGTGTTTGGAAACTAAGCAATACATTAATTTTATTTATTTCTAATCAAAGTAATTTTTTTCAGTTGAACAAGTGTTTCCAAATTTGATACAATTATTATTGGTAAGAAATTATACTTATGGAAAAAATGATCAATGAAATTTTAAAGCTTTAAACAGCTTAAATGGTCGTTATTGATCAGGAAATTGATTGTAAACTTTTATTTGGAATTTTTCAACATTAAACTTAATAAAATCATTAGAAACTCTTAAAAAAATTCAATTGTTGCTAAGTTGATAACAATATAAGTTAACTTTTAAAGTTTTAAAACTGTTAAAATTTACTTTTTTGCACTATAAAAGAAGCACAGCTTCAACTTAGAAAACAATCATGTTTTATACAATTCCTCGGTTTCTAGAAAAAGTATCATATCCGTTATAATTAAAAAAATGAGCATATCGACATGAATTTTGGTTGTTCAGTGTGATTGTAACTTGACAAAATGTATCTGTATTCTTTATATATCTGGAATATCAACAACTTAACAACAAAACTAACAGCTTATTAAGTATAGTAAATTTTCATCATGGTTCTTCTTAGTGTAAGCATTAAAATCTGTCAAGTCTCTTTAATTATATTGATTAATTCATGAAAATTCTGGAATTTAAAAATAAAAAATCATTACATATGTTTTTCTCTTAAACAGGTTAATGTTAATCCATTTGAACGATGATCTTGAAAGATTTTTTAATGGTTTTTAATGATAATTAATGTTACTCTATTATTTTAAGTAATCACAAATAAAAATTTATTATCTACTTTCTAGTTAATAAGGACCATTTTAAGCTCTTTAGGAGAAATGTTTATGACATATTTTGAAGGTGCATTTGCTATTCTTTCGATTCAGTGAAATTTCGATAAACGAAACTGTAATTGTAACTGTTAACGTTGTTGCCATGGGAAATTGTGTAGTGTGGCGACTCCACTGTTACTTTCTGAAAACACAAATTTTCGATAGTAAATGTCAATCATTCACATTTAATTTTGACACTTTGGCAGTTCACAGAAATTATCCACATTTCAAGAGTATTTATATTTATCTTTGGTAAAAAAAAATGTATGTACTTTTATTCACTATTTTAAACTTTTAACTATTTAAAATATACAACATTTATATCATTCCCAGTCACAGAAAGCAATTCTATTATTTACGCTTTTCCTGTATCATTACATTTTTGAGAAAATTGTGTGCTAATAACTCTGCTATTTTACTTTCACAATGACAAACACAATACTATATTATTTTAAGATTTTTAATCTATAAATTTAAAAATAATACATAAAACAAACAAATACCTTGACAAATATTTGACGTTTGTCATAATAACTAAGAAATGTCAGTATAATGATTGAAAAACAATTGAAACAACTTGTCAAAAATCCTGTACTGTGGAACAGACTAGAAATAGCAAGGGTGGTGCAATTTAGCAGACGTTGAGTACCTCAAATTTGAAAAAATGTCTTGAATAAAAAGGAGGTAAATTATGACAAAATTTTCATTGAGTTTTGGAAAAGTGTCAAAAGTACTCATGCCATTATTATTACAGGTAAAATTACTCCTTTTTGCTCATAGTTTCCAAAACCCGAAAACAAAACTGTATTTTCATAACACTTTCAATCACATAAAAATTTTTGGTGCCCCAGTAAAGTCAAAAAACAACTAAATGCTATTAATTGTACGTTGTTTTCTTTTAAATAATCTTCTGAAGGAAAAACAATGAGTTCTCGAAATTGACGTGGTAATATTCAGTAATTTCTGACTATATACTACTAAACGACTAAATACTATATATATTTTCTTGTAATTTGGTACTGCTTACCGAACAATCCGCCTGCGAAGATTGGACGCACCCCGAATCGTCGTTCCTGATGCAACAAGCCGTCTCGCGCTCCTTAGCCTGAATCTTGTCAATTTCTTTCTTGATTTTATTGTCGACTCGCATACAGGGTGCGAACTTTGCTCCTAGATGGATCAAGTCGCCGGCTCTCGGACCAAACCTATGAAGAAATAAAACATATTTAAGGTGAAACGAAATCCCTGAAATATCGATACTTACCAGAAATTTGCTGGTTCCATGTAATCCACCTGCTGCAAAGACAGGCTGGTGACCAGGACTTGGCCCGATCTCGTCTGTAAGTCGACACCAAAGGGCCCGAAACCGTAGCAGATTATGGAGATGAAGAGCACAAGGATTTGTACCGTGGTCACCCAGTAAGTGAACATGGGTCGATGGTCTTCCATGTCGTCTAGTTGTTCTTGGATTTTAGCATCCTGAGTTACTGATTTTCTGAAGGAACGACTGGAAAAATAGACGGAGGCCAATGTTAATAAACAATCATCCAACAAAGTACAGCTTTGACAGATTTTGTTAAAGAATTAAACAATGAATTCGTACAGGACCAAGTCTGATACTTTCGTTAAATGAAACAGGATGTTTTTTATTTTTGGCCGTTTTTTTTAAAATTATTTTTGATACGTACCCAAACACTCGCCCAACCCATCCCATTCCATACTGCCTCCTATCCGAATTATCCAGGACACGGTCCAAGGTGTTAGACAATATCCTGGACCGTCCTATACTGGGTCTGTTCTCGCCGTGCCTCAACACCACATCCTCGTGCTCCCTTCTCCATACTCCAGAAGGAGGCCTGCTGTACCTCTCCCTATCTCTACTGTCCCTGTAGGCGGGTTGGATGGCCTCGATGCCCCTATCGATGGTGTCGCCCCCTTCTGGAGTCCTAGGGGACGCGGGAATGGAGGATCTCTCGAAGAAGGCCTGTTCTTCCCCCGGAGAGACTACGCTTGGCGTGTCCGGCTGGTAGCTCCGGGACCACTGGGACTGCTGGGATCTCGGTCTAGGCCTGTGGCGGGTCAAGGTCTGCAAAAAGTACGAATGATATTGAGAAATATGTTTCATTTCAAAGGTGTATTTCGCGTAATTCAAAATTTCAGTGCCTTCCCGATAGCAAAATTATTTTTCGACAGGGAATGTCCGCCACTTATTTATTTACACCCTGTATAATAAAAAATAATTTTTGATATTGTTTAAAAATTTAATACGTTAATTTCACAGAGCAATATTTATTTACTTGACGCTTTGCCATATTATAAATAGAAGAAAAGAGCATAAATCGTCTCTAATCTGCAGTAAAAGTTGTATTTTCTTACCCTTAAGAAACCCTGAAAATTTGATAAAAAAATATTTATTTGTTTACGAGTTTTTGCATTTATTTATTAGAAATGACATTTTTTCAATTGCAAAAACGCGGTTGTTAGCGTTATAATAAAGGGCCTTATGAGGGCTCATTTGTTTCGTCTGGACTTATTTTTCAAGATATGCAGTTGGAAATTGTAATTTCATAGGCAACCTTAAAACGGCGTATAAACAAATAGTGTAATTGTTTATAAGGTTTTTTGTTAATAACTTTGCAAAGAATATTTTTTAAAACCGCTTTGATAATTTTTCACAAATAAAAAAAAAACTTGATTTAGGACCATTTTTAGCCGAGATAACGTTTTTTTTTATAAAAATTAATAACTTGTTTATTTATAAACATTAATACTTGAAATTTCGGGAATAAATCAATCAACCCTTCAACTTCATAATAAATGCATTTTATAGCAATTTTTAACCCTTTAAAAAACATCCTCGAATACATTTTTAGAGTAGTTTCAAAATTTCATGAGCCGCGAAATGCGCGAAAGGCGCACACAATTCTTCTAATAAGTACGTTGTGAAAACATTGACTCATAATTAGACCACGTGACCAAGTGGCGAACGTTCGTTATTTATATTTTTATTGCTTAAATTAAAATAATAAAGAATAGAGCATTTTATTATGATATTTGTAACCGGAGCGAAGGCTTGTTTACGCTACAAGAGCTCGAGATAGACTGTGAATGTAATGTTTTTAGGACGTAGAATAATTTAGGCGACGGTCGGAATTATGTTTCTGCGCATATCAAGGTCAAAGCTCATAAGATTTTGAAATAACTCTACACCTGGAATGTGGTGGAAATAAGACAGAAACATTCAACAGTGGAAATCGAGACTTCAAATCTTAACTGCCCGAAAATTTTGCGATATCTCCGGTAATTGTGGACCAATTTTATTGTTTTTTTTTTAATCTGGCGTAGCACATGAAAATAATAACTGCACGGTCCATTTTGCAATAATTTACTATTATTAATTTGTTATAAACTATTAATTTTGTAATAAAAATTTGTTTCGCATTTTTTTCGAGAAATAATTATTGACAATGGCACCAATAAACAATTTTCTTAAAAAACAATATTTTTATGTAAAATAAAATCAGGAAATGACATATTTTTTATGTATGAAGTTTATTTTAATGAGACTCAAGTTTTTGGATCTAATAATATGCATAATAGTATTACGCATGAGCTACCTCAGATAAAAAAGAAACGTTAAAATTAATTACCGGAGATATCGCAAAATTTTCGGGCATATAAGATTTGAAGTCTTGATTTTCACTTTTGAACGTTTCTGTCTTATTTTTTCCCCCACCACATTCCAGGTGTAAAAATGTATTCGAGAATGTTGTTTAAAGGGTTAAAAATTACTATAAAATGCATTTTTTTCGAGATCTTTAATCGTTATTATGAAGTTAAGGGTTGATTGATTTATTCCCGAAATTTCAAGTCTTAATGTTTATAAACAAACAAGTTATGAATTTTTATAAAAAAAAACACTACCTCGTCTAAAAATGGTAGGTGCTAGAACAAATTTTTTTAATTTTAATTCGTGAAAAATTACCAGGATTACGGCTTCATATTCATTCTTCGCAAAGTTATTAACGAAGAACTTATAAACAAATTACACCATTTGTTTATACGCCGTTCTGAGGAGGTTAGCCTATGAAATTACAATTTCCAATTGCATATCTTGAAAATATAAGTCAAGACGAAACAAATGAGCCCTCATAAGCCCCTTTAATATAACGCTAACAACCGCGTTTTTGCAATTGAAAAAATGCTATTTCTAATAAATAAATGTCAAAAATTCGTAAACAAATAAATATTTTTTTTACCAAATTTTCAGGGTTTCTTAAGTGTAACAAACTACAACTTTTACTGCAGTTTAGAGACGATTTATGCTCTTTTCTTCTATGTTTTACAATTATTTAAACAAATAATGGATTTTAATTTAGCAGGTTTCAAATGAAGCGTTTTTTGAAAAACCTATAAACTAATAAGCTTAAGTTCTTTTAATTGGAAATTAGGAGTCAATGTAACGAATAGCCTCAGGCGACGCACATGATAGAATAGTCCAACTCACGCTCCATTTATAACAGGGCTGCAGTTTGAATTCTGACCAATAGGAATTCGATAAACGCAACCGATGTCGATGGATGGACTAGAGATGGGCGCGAGTGTCATTTCATTTCTTTAGAACTAAATTAACTTAATTATTTTCTCGTTATTTAACCTGTTCACATGATTTATGGATTTTAAATAAAGGGTACAAATCTTCGCGAGGATAATACGATATATTTGCTATACATAATAATTATATTTTGCATATTTTATACACAATACATTTTTGAACGCGTACACATCTCTACCAAAATTTGACCTATTCTTCGGGTTAAAAACACACATTGTCCGCTCTCTAATTATAATCATTATTTAAACAGTGATCTTGTTGTTTTAAACCGATACTTTTTGGGAAATATTATTTCTTTTTGCCTAAACTAACGATTAAACCAAGTTTCAATCTGAAACGAATTACCTTTTGATTTACATGTATTACAAATTTCATTTACTGGGCTATATACAATTTTTTGGTGTGGCGTCGAATATTGCCATCAACTTTTCATTAGACCACCAGGTTAAAGGCCTACGAGGCAATTTGGAAACATTGGCAGATAAAAAAGTTAATAAAAGCAAAAGAAGGGACCTTAAAAAGTTTTCTAGAAATTTACGTTTTTTAATTGACCATCAAGAAGGCATTATCTTTTTTATTTCGAGTTGCGGAGGCTTTTTAGGCCGCATTTTAATTGCGGAACTGTGGAAGTAAAGTAGCAATAAATTTGGTCGGACCTCGCCGCAGACGTCGGATCCGAACCTTAAATTATTAGAAAATACCCTATAGCGGAAAAAACGTGATAACGTTATTTCGGCGGAAGGATGTTTCCTCCCGCGCAGCGGGCTTGTCGCTTTTTGCGGGTAATTTATTTCGTGTAGCAATTGGCAGCACGGAAATTATTTATGTTGCGAAATATTAAATACAATACGGGATTCTTAAGTCGTGTCATTTGGGCGTGATCTGTTATAATGATGATTTACGCTTGTCGTGTAACTCTTCTAATTTTTGTTTCCTAAATGGGTCTTTTCCTTTTCTGACTACTAAATTATATACGAGGTCTGTTCAGAAAATAACCGAACATTTTGAATTACGCGCGAATGCAGATACAGACATTTCTGTCTTTTTGTATGATAGACCAAGAAATAAAGGAGAAAAATCATGGAGAACTCGTAAAAATTACTGGGCGTGATTTTATTGTTGGAAAGTCTTGGGAATGATAATACATGAGGTGTCTCATCAAATGGGTCATGAAGAAAGTATAGCGTCACTGTTTTTTATCAACAAATAGGTAAAAAATTTGTCATTTTCCGATCTACGCGTTATTGTAAAAAAAACTATTAATCTTAGCAAAAAAGTGCAACAGACGATTTGATCTAGAGAAACTCATCTTTAAAATGAGACTTTATAAGTTAAAATTGCTTTATAAACAAGAAAGTTATTGCAAAATTAAACGGACAATGTGCTTTTTCTTTAATTGTTAATAACTTTTTAAATAATTAATAAAATCTTACCAAACTTTCCCAAAGTTTGAGTTTTTATATCTTTAAGAGATGTGCAAAAGATGGGCTCGATCGTTAAATAGTTTTTGCAAAATTCCTCTTATTTATGCTATTTTTGCAAAAAAGGCCCATTTTCAAATTACTATTCCGGGGGCAGGGTTATGACTAAAATATTCTTTTTGGGCTCATTTTTTCGAAGGGACACCAATTATCCTCTAGTTAAAAAAAATTTATTTATTTTTCAAATTTAGGTATATAATTGTTACCAAATAAAAGGCACAAATAAAATAACTCTGCGGTTTTTAAATTTTGAAAGAATTATATACACCATTCGAAAGATCGTAAAAAAACCTACAAATTGAAAAAAAAACAAGTTTCTACGATCAATAGGTCCGGAGTTACTATTTTTTTTTAAATCACAGAGCAATTTGTTATAAACATTAAGACCTGAAATTTTAACATTTTGTAAATGAAGGTTTAACCTTTATGTCCTGTTAATTGAATTTGCCCATAATTGATCAATTCAGAGCCTGTCAAAGTAAGGGTACGCGGCAGTAGCCTTTCAGGGAGTGTGGTGGTGGGGGGGATCTTCCTCTCAACCAGGAAAAATCTGACAATGTCAAATTTGTAATATCTCAGCTTCTATGTAAAAAATTACTTCTGGATTATTTCTACCACTTGTAAAACCACCCCCTATCCCCCTAAAAATGAATTTTTTGATTTTTTTTTATTTGAAATATTTTAGACAATAGTTCTCAATAAAAAAATGTTGTCAAAATTATTTTAATTTTTTTTAGTTTTTCATACATTTTATATAATTATGGATTTTGTATATTGATTAAAGGATTAATTATTTTGTAAAATTATTATATATTTATTTATAATTAGTATAAAAATATATAAAATATTTCCATAGATACTGACAGTAGAAATTTTTTTTACAATTCATAATAAATTTCAACTTCAATTTGTAGGTTTTTTTACGAGCTTTCGAATGGTGTATATAACTTCTTTCAAAAGTTAAAAACCACGGAGTTATTTTATTTTTTCTTTAGGGAAAAAAGTGCCCTCTATTTGGTAACAATTATATACAACTAAATTTGAAAAAAAATAATATTTTTTTAACTAGAGGAGCCCAAAAAGAATGTTTTAATTATAATCCTGCTCCCGGAATAGTCATTTGAAAATGGACCTTTTTTGC
Source organism: Anoplophora glabripennis (assembly GCF_000390285.2). Taxonomy (NCBI): domain Eukaryota; kingdom Metazoa; phylum Arthropoda; class Insecta; order Coleoptera; family Cerambycidae; genus Anoplophora; species Anoplophora glabripennis. Next base: position 343,616 of record NW_019416458.1, read on the forward strand.
AAAAATGGAATTTTGCAAAAACTATTAAAACGATCGAGCCCATATTTTGCACATCTCTTAAGGATATAAAAACTCACATTTTGAGAAAGTTTGGTAAGATTTTATTAATTATTTAAAAAAGTTATTAACAATTAAAGAAAAAGCACCTTTTTCCGTTTAATTTTGCAATAACTTGTTTGTTTATAAAGCAATTTTAACTTATAAAGTCTCATTTTAAAAATGAGTTTCTCTAGATCAAATCGTCTGTTGAACTTTTTTGTTAAGATTAATAGTTTTTTTTACAATAACGCGTAGAACGAAAAATGACAAATTTTTTACCTATTTGTTGATAAAAAACAGTGACGTATACTTTTTTCATGACCCATTTGATGAGACGCCTCTTGTATTCATTCCCAAGACTTTCCAACAATAAAATCACGCCCAGTATTTAATAAATTTCAAAATGTTTCATTTCCTGGACTATGAGTCAGTTGTATAGGTCAACCAAATGCATTTTTTAAGAACTGCACATTTGTGCTTAATTCTCCGTCTTAAAGTCACGATAAAAACTATGGGGAACGCCCTTATTAGGTTCGCTCGTAAAACGTCAGTCCTCATTACGTCGAAACAAGGTATACCCACAATGTCGCTCGAGCGCCATTCGAAAAAAGTGCTGGTTAATTTACCGGCACTTTTATTCCCTTGTTTTATGACCCTCCGTTTCGCTTTGTGATACGAAATACGCGAATTGCCCCCGGGCGGGCTCAAGACGGTAATTGTTTTACCTACTTATTAATATTTCTCGAGCGGACGGTTCCCAAAGAAATGAAATAATTACTGCAGTTGTTAATTTCGTTCCGGGAGTAGCGGGAGGGCCCTCAGGAAAAATAAAAGTGGGTCAGAAGTCCCTTATACGGGGTGTATCCCGTATATCATTTAAATTTGATTTATCGATTTCAACAGACATACAGCGCATGCAACCAGTATTACACGTCTGCTGTTATTTGAGTAGCAGTGTAACAATGAAGCTGTTTATACTCCGCGGTAGAAATTATAGAGAGTTACTCAGACATAAAAACAGTATTATTAATGCGTATAAAATATAAAGTGATTTTTATACGGTTCAATATTATTTATCTTTGTGCCGCTCGCTACGCACATCGATAGAATCATTAGAATCTATAATCGTCTATAGACTGAGTTACACTGAACGTCGATCTATCTCTGTCTTTTGCACTTGGTAGGGAATAGGGAAATTCTTGTTTAGTGGGTCTAAACGGACTTGATTTAGCCGTCCTGAGAAACGTCATAGCATAAGCATAGACGAGGGGTCTAATTCCATGGCTATAATAAATTTATAAATTAAAAAAACACAACTGGGACGTTTTAAAATGCTGTAATAATTAAAATGGATCAATGTACCGGTTATAGCAAACCGTAAAAAATATTATATTATATTTTATTATCTTTTTTCAATATTTTCTATATTTTGTTGCCTTTTACGCAGATACGCCAATGGATTTTCGTTCCCGGCACGCTTCATCCCCCTTACTAGTCCAAAAGCTAGCGATGAGTCACTCTCTATAATTTCGAGTATTTATAAATATTGATTGTGATCAAGCCCTCAAGGATTTACTTTACTCATGTAAATGCCAATAGATGGCCTCACTGGAAATATTATTTTTGAGAAGTCCTGTTTACTTTGTATATTCAAAGATGGAAACAAAGTAAATAAAACGTACATCTAATCGTTACTAGAACTAGTTATTATGTAAATCAATGTTGTTGATGTACAGAGAATTCTGCAAATAACACTAACAATAAAATTAATTCAGAATAAATGCAAACTTATGCCTTGACCCCTTTGCAATTATTCGTGAACTAATTAACCTTGATTTCTGTTGTTTTACAAAAGACCCTGTAGAAAGCCATGCGACGTATCCGCAGACGTAGGGATATCTGTTTGACTTCGGCGAATTCAGCGAAAAAATCCCAAAAAAGGGGGAATAAAAGTAATATATTAAAATAAGATGAACTAGACGGTTTTCTTGGCGATCTCTCTTTTATTCGGGCCTTTGTTAAAACAAAAACCGCAAAAAATATGTTTTATGCCCGGGAGGAACGGCGAATAATGTATATCGGTCGATTTCGATGTTTCAGATGGGAGATTCCGTCCATTTTTTGTCACCCGAGTGTCCATATATCTTTTGTCTTGCAGAAAACGTATCTTTTAACTATTTACATTAGGTCGTCTGTCTGGCCTTTGCAGTCTCGAATCTATTACGGACAAAATGGAACCGTAGGTATCTGTATGCGTTTTAGCAGGATTGTTTTATAAGAAAATTATATAAAACTGTTCTATTTATCACAATTGGAATTAATTTAAACTGGGATAAAATTTTCCGGGACTATTAAAGCCAAATGAATATTATATAATACATATTTTTTTATTTTTTATAGTTAGGTACATGTTTTGGTAATCTTAAAAATTACACAAAATGCATCTTGGATTAAACATATAATATTGGGATTTTTAGTGGCTGATTGCAATTAATTTTCTTAATATTTCTCAGTTTTTGAAATGCGATGATCTACGTTTTTTTTATAATGGCGACTTTTAGTTTTTTATGATTATATGAATTTTTTTTTTAATTTTAGTTTATAATAAGGCCAATTGTTTGATTATCATTATTGTTTTCTTGCTATTTTGATTTAAATTGATTATTATCTATTTATTTATTTATTTATTTATTTATTTATTTATTTATTTCAATTCATGTCAATACACACCAGTGTTTACACACGTCAAAAGAAAAGGAAAAGAACATAACTTAGTACGCTGAGATCACTTACTATATAAAAAATATACAAAGATAGGTAAAAGCAATATAAAATAGTTACAGACTAACAACATCATTAAAAATACTACAAACATACAAAACAATACATGTAGATAGGTACAGATGATAAGAACAAACAAATAGTTAAAACTAACAAATTAAATATTGTGTAAGTCACTTGATAAAAACTGATAAAAGAAGCGTTTCTCAATAAATATGTAAATTAAAAATAGCAGAGGGCCCAATACTGAGCCCTGGGGCACACCATGAATAGTATTCTTTAAACCAGAATTAACACCGTTGTATTGAACATATTGAACTCTATAATTTAAATAGAATTCCACTAATTTTGTACTTTCTCCTGAGAAACCATAAAAAAATATCAACTCTATACCTCTTTATGAACCCATATTGGTTTTGTCTAATTGTAAGGATAATTAGACCAGCGTATTTAGCGTCCTTAAAAACTCTGGAATACCAAATTTCATAAAAATATTTCGCACCGTTTGGAAACTTTCGTAAAAATTCTATTTAAAAACTTTTATTTTGTCGCTCTATATCTCAAAAACAAGAGGAGATAGACATATAATTCATAAGACAAAAAACAGTTTTCCAGAAAAATCAGTCTTTTAAAAACCGAATTCGTTTGTGTAGCAATTGATGTAAATCAGCGGTCCTCTCCTTGTTAACTTTTATTAAAAACATTTTTTATATAAATTTTACAGTTTTACAAATATGTATCGCAATAATTCTTTAAATTTATTTTAGAATATGGCGAATTTTAATAACAGGACAGTACAAAAAGATGCAATGTTGCCAGCGATAGTGGTATTTCCAGGATTATTAAAAACTTTTAATTTTGAAACGATTGATGCAAAATATATTTAAAAATAAACAGAGAAAAAAATAATGCTTTTAAACTTCGAGAGACTTCGATTCCAGGCAGGTGTCCATTATTTTATCCCGGTACCAGTATGTCGGCGCATTTTTTCACATACTGATCGCCCTGATCGCTAATTAGTCCGTTGTAATCCGGATCTTACGTCACGCCGCATTCCGAGAATAATCCCAGCGACAATACACCCCGATATACATTAATTGATTAGTTATTACGAATTTAATTAGCAAATACATACAGAGCCTCGGCATCGGGGTTCCTTTAGCACAATAGAAGCCTTTGTTAAGGATTACCGGTATATCCTTCTCGGTAATGCCATTCGAATTAGTACAAAATTAATTATCGACGTTGTAAGGGGGTGCAGTGTTATACAGTATTGTTGTTTTATCAGTATTTGAGATATGGCTGGAGATACATGAAATTTCGACGACGTAAATATGGCAACGCCGCTTTTATTCGAATGTATTGGTGGCAGGCGAAATCTGGCAACAACGCGGTTTCAAATTTAAACTGCGCAGAATATGGAAAGTCACTTTTTGAACTTTTTATCGATTTGGAAGACATTTTATTTTACAGTACAGTTACAAAACATTTGAAACATATTTTAAATGCATTAAAATACCTCTAAAACTTCGAAATATATCAAAAAAACATGATTTTAGGTGCTTAGAAATACGTCGAAAACTTCGAAGTATTCGAAATATCCTGAAAATAGTTCGGAATAATGGAAAATTTCGAAGTACTTCGCTTGAAAACTTTGAAACACTTCGTCAAAATGCCTGGTAATATTTAGAAAAACCCCGAATAAATAATCCGAAAGCTATAAGACAATTATCTTCGTGCACCAAAACAACTTCAAAATAAGTGAATAATAATCTAAAAAATATATAACAAAACAGCTGTAAAATAAGTCACAGTATATTGAAATCGTTTTAGAAAGCATGAAAAATTGAAAAGTCAAAGACCAACCGCCAAGTATCAAAAAATATTGTGAAAATAAAATTATGAGCTGATTAACTCAAAGTATTTTTTTTGTTAAATTTGATGCTCTCTAGTGTCTGAACGAAGCTGCTTTTTGCTCACAGGAAACTGTGGTTGCTCCTTGTACGCAGATACCGGGACACCCTGTATATTAGGCTGTTTTTACAGAACTCGGATATCTTTTTTGGATTTCGAGATAGCGAACTGTAAATTTTTTATCTATATCGCTATGAATAGTAACAGCCGTTTGTGACAGAATTGTCATTTTTATACATTAGACTGTTTTTACGGAATTTAGATATCTTTATCGATTTTCGAGATATCGAAATTGTTTTCACTATACAACCTTTTCTACAGAACCTAGATATCTTTTTTGGTTTCCGAGATACTGGCCATTGAACGATACATCCTATATATGTATTTTTTCTTCACCCCTCAAATTTCAGTGCACATATCTATTTTTCAGATCCCGTATTTCATTTATATCTATTACCAGACGCAGCATCTCGGGTCGTTAGCTTTAATTGATTCAGTGCTGTCGGGACAGCGCCCCCATCGATTTTCATTTGTTGGCCGCGCGATATTCCGGAAAGGGCTGTATTATCCTGTCGGCGTTCCCCCTCTCCCCCTCGCGGGAGGCTGCGCTAAAAAAAATTGTAAAAATTGTAAAACAAGTACGACGGCCATTTATCAAACCCACCTCCCGCAAAAAATATCCGGCGCGAAGTTTCCCCGATCACATAATGTACCGTATAAAGATTAGGGGTGTGATTTATGCGAAGCGGCGAGCAGCGGCGCGGTCGGGATTTTTTCGGGAGGGGTTCCAAAGTCGGAAATCAATCGCTTACGCTAAAAGTTAAAAATTGTCAATATTAAGGATGTATATCGGGTTTACTAAAATACACAGATGTACTTGAAATTTATATAGGTAGCGTATTACCCAGTGCTCCCTCTGTGCGTCATATTTTTTTGAAATTTTTTTGAATCCAGATTTTGAGATATTGTAGTTGAAAGTTGTTCATTTTAACATAGGTTTATATGGCGAAGATGGACGGTGCGGCTCTTTTGTGCCCATAACTGAGAAAAAAATGTAGAAATTGTGAAACTAAACTTTTCCATAGATAGTACACAGTATCATCTTATTTTTGAGGTAAAACTGACGTAAGTTTTGAACATAGTACAGTTGTATTAATTAGAAACAGAAATCAATAATTGCATTTGTGTCTGACTTGAGGATTAATGTGGCAACGTTGCAATCAGCTGACAGCAAGACATTTGACATTTGACATTTGAAAGACTTGATAAAAACGAAATTGATTTCAAACATATACATTTTTCCTAAATCCCATGTACATTGTTATCAACAATAAATTATCCACAACAGATGATTTTTTTGTAATGTTTTTAAAAAACTAGTTTAATTAAAAAAGACTAGGAAGCTGTGATATATTTATTGGAATAAAAAATACAGTTGATAAATCCTTTTAGTATATTTAATGGTTTATAAAAAAATCGTAATCATTACCCAGCAGTATTTAGTGTTACATAAAGTTTTCTTTACTTGATTAATATAATTAGTCATACCTACTTGAGATAAAAGCATTTGTACGGAATAATAAAGGAACATAAATATTTCTCAGCAAACTTTATATTATCTAAAAAATCAGTTATAGTTGCAAAACTTTTGTAACATTACTAAAATAGAGATGAAAAACACGAACAGTGAGTAATAATGTAATTTCTATCACAGAACCTTCAAAATTGCATCCAACATTTTCTTTGACTTGGACGAGAGATGGGCGCGAGTGTCATTTCATTTCTTTAGAACTAAATTAACATAATTATTTTCTCGTTGTTTTACCAGTTCACATGATTTACGGATTTTAAATAAAGGATACAAATCTTCGCGAGGATAATACGATATATTTGCTATATTATATAATAATTATATTTTACATAGTTTACACACAATACATTTTTGAACGCGTACGCATCTTTACCCGAATTTGACGGTACAATATGCTGCACTCGATTATTAGCGCTGTTGCCACATCTACATAGTGTTTATGCGTTCATTAAATATAATTTAAAACTACTTAAATATGATATTTTTATGTTGTTAATTTTTAATACGTATGTTATGTATCACCCTAATATTCAACGTTTTGTTCTCTGAAAATACAAAAAAAAAAATTGAAATTTTGCAACCTAACCTCTCAAAACTCAATCGATATGACCCAAATCAAATTTATAGCACTTGGGCATGGAAATACAAGTCTTTTCAAGTATTTTAGAAAAAAATGTATGAAGATCGGCTGAAATCTGACCATCTTCTGGAATTTTGAAAAAAAAACTTTAAAAATCCCAGTGTGCGGCTCTGCTAGCTGCGTTTGCGAAATTTGTTAAAAATAGCCACCAATGTTTTAGGGAGGATTTGGTGCTTCGGAGAGATATACATATTTCCATTCCTCAAATATTATTTTTAACCCAATATTCATAAATAAATGGGAGAAGTTGCAATATAAATTTGGTAACAGCGCACGAGTATGCGATCGATTCATACAAAATGCATGTCGTATTTCGGTTGGTTTTATATTGCTAAATATTTGTCCAATTTGCTTTAGTTTATTAGTTGTCCCATTAAATTTAAAAAAAGCGCAAAGTTCCACTGCTAACTAAGTCGCGATGATCCCACATATTTTAAGGAAGGAATTGAAACTCCCCCTTTTGAACAAACTTTGTTTCATGTATTTCCTAGACCATAAAAATGGGGGAAGATTGTTTACAGGGTGGCTAATTGTATAATTTGTTACGTAAATTCACGTTTTTCGCTTAAAACTTTTTCCGTTAATTTCCACGAGAATAAGAAGTGGATTTTATTTGTGGAAGGGCGAAATGGGCGGTGACTATTAGACGCCTTCATTATAGCCATCTTTCTCTATCGCACGGATTTCTATGACTTTCTTTATTGCTCTCACGTAACGGCCGATGAACCATGGAGACTTTCCGACCCTGTATTATTACATATTCGGAAAGCTTATGAAAAGAGTTTTAAGTTAAAAAAAAATCGTCAAGATTAGTTGAAAAACAACGGAGTTACAGACTGTCAAATATATTATTTTCAAGCGATTTTCCCTTTTTTAACGGCAGGACTATGAATATTATCGTCATTTTCTTCGTACTCGGTGTCGTTCGCTTCCCCCACCCTTCCGCCGCGCCACGGTTGGCCGAAAATCAAGCGACTCACTGACTTTTGGCAATATTTCTTATGTACTTAACATACTTCCACAAATAAAATATTTTTACCTGGAAAAGTACTCGGGTTGCCGGTTATAACAGTTTTTTTTGCCGCTACCAACCTAATTTTTTTAACAATAGGCCGTCAACTTTGACAGTTCGTAACTCCGTTGTTTTTCAACGAATCTTGACGATTTTTTTTAACTTAAAACTTTTTTCATAAGCTTTCCGAATATGTAATAATATATAACTATAACACGCTCGTGCATCGTATATTTAATTTTGCAGCTAAGGCTAAAAAATTAAAAAAATTCCAGGTTGCAAATTTGAAATTAAAAAAAAATGGATAGGAGAATGCGATGCCTAAACGTTCTGGTAATAATAACGCAGTTTATAAATGTTTAATTCAAAAATCATAAATAAACTTCCTCTGTTTATAACTTTTGATCTAATCAATAATTTTTGACGCTCGAGGGCTAGTTTTGTAGGTCTTTTGCAGACGAAAAAAAGTACTTTACTGTTTTCTCATGGAAATGAACGGAAAAAGTTATAAGCGAAAAACGTGAATTTACGTAAAAATTATACAATTAACCACCCTGTAAACAATCTTGTATGACTGTGGAAACTAATATGTTTATTGTACATAATATTTAGCATCTACAGTGATAAATTCAGCTTGTTGAAACAAAAAGTCACGAAATGATCATTTCGCAGTTTATTTCCCCGGCCTATTCCATCAAGAAACGAAAGAGTAGTCGCACATTTAGTGAAGCGCCGCTTTGAAACCCGTGTTTTTCTGGTTGATTTGCACAAGAATTGTCATTTCATGTAAATCCCTAAATATCTCCTAAATATCGCACTGTATGAAAAAATCAATAGAAACCTTTTTTGTAGAGAGTTCTATAACTTTGATCCTTTGCATGTTTGTGAAATTTTCAATATTTTAAGTTATTCCCGAAACAATTTTTTGCAGTGTTCCGGCCATTTCCCGAATTTTCCCTATCTATCTATCTAATAGCAAAATACTAATCACGTGCAAAAATTGCGCACTCTGCCACCTCAAAACCTCTAACAACAGGACTTCTTAGCATTAGGCAATCTTTCTTATTTAGTAACGAAACTGACGTTAAAAACAAGTCGTTTGACTCATCCATGTTGCGATATTTATGTTCGATTAAGAATCGATTACGTACGGTTGGAGTAACATACGGACGATAACATGGAACAGAGCATAAACATAAACAAAATACGATCATTTCGGAGGTAGACTAGCACCTAATACCTAATGGGAATATCCGTGACAGACGAAGCTTCGCCTTAGCCATTATTATAGCGCGATAGCAAAATTACCAGTGCAGAAAACCGATAGATAGATTTACTTTCAGTAAGTATTCCATTACGTTAGTCATACGGACTTAATAAGAGTTAGGAAAATTCACTTCAGGTGTTTAGAGCAATATTTCAGTCCCTGTTATTCATATAGTTTTAGAAAAAGAGAATAATAAGTTCAGATCAGTTAATTTTTGTATGATCATTTGTTAGAAATAATGAACGCTGTTGCTCGCAAAAAAAAACTTACATCCTCGATTGCAAAAATAACATTTCGCAATCTAGCATCAAAAATAACTATTTCAAAACATTGCCGATACCTACCCATTAGTAGATCCAGTGCAGTACGGTTTTAAGGGGTTTAGAAATTGAATAATTTCTTTATGCATTATGAAGGGATGGATGGCATCCCTGTTCCTACAAAAAATCTTTTATTCTCATCAACTATTTTAAATGTAATATATTATAAATCCAATTGTATGATTCGGTATTTCAGATTTTACATTCAATTTCATTTTAAATTTGAAATGGTTCATCTTACGCGTCCTAAAAATGATGACACGATTTTCCTTTGATAAAAGATCGATCATTTTTTCTCTACTTTGCATCGAATACGATGCTACTAAGAAGATAAGAGAAAAACAATTTTGTTGTTTCGTTAACCCTTAAAGGTGCTAGTGCGAATTGGGATGTTGCCAACTTTAAACCTTTATGTATTCTTTGTTAACGAAAACAGCGTATTTATATCAAAATTGAGGTAAAATTTTCCGAGAAATCGAATGATGTAATTAGTTTTGAAAAAAAATAATTTGTTAATAAAAAATGCGATTTTTAGAAAAATTACTATTTTTATTCGTTTTGTTTTATAAATAATGGCTAGAGAAAAAGTAAAAAAGGATATTATGGATTTTTCCCGATATCTCCTATATAGGCATTTCTTGAAGTTGTGATATTTGGCTCCTTTTCTGTAAATTGATGTTTATTTTGCACTCTTTTGTAAAAATATTAATTTATTTAACAATATTATCCATAAAAATTGACAAATATGTTACAATTAAATTATTAATGAGAAAAACTGAAAAATTATTAACAATAACTAAAAAAAACAATGGTCTAGTTTATTCAACATGTGAAAATGAGGTAAAAAAAATCAGAAAATTACATTTCAATTTACTTTATTTCTAGATTATATGGTATAAATTCAGCCAGACTTTTGCCCCCACTAAAGTCACACTAGTGCGAATTCGCACCAATCGAACTTTTCAGACTCTAGTTTGGCCGGCATTAACAAACTGAGGCCAGCTGTGGTACGGCTCGGCTGTTTAGGCTATAGAAGGAATTGTTGTGGCGGGGAAACTCTTGGCAGCTATTACCTGACAAATGCCAATGTTAAAAAAAGCCGGTGGTGCGAATTCGCACTAGTGTGACCTTTGAAGGTTAATTTAAATAATTAAATACGCATAGGAAGAGAGTTCCACCAAATAAAAACTGTGGCTACCTTCCACAGAGTGTTTTTTTCCAACGATGCCATATTCCCACTTGCGTTTTACTTTTTCCAATGGACAAAATAATGGAAATCGATCAGGTCACGCGACAATAACAACAAAACAAGTAAATAACGCCGCATAAACGGCGACTGGCAAAACGAAAGCCGCTGGATATATCGCATGTATAGCCTATCCATTATCCATTCGATTGCAAATTGGCAAATAAACGTTAAATAATTTCATACTGCGAACAATCCACCGTCGCGTGCGGGGATCGATAGCGGATTTAATAGGGGCATAAACTGTTTACCGTAAACCCATAAATAATGTAAAACCCGTAATTTTTCAAATAACCGACTCCTGCATAGTTCGGTTTTATGTCACATATTTAATGGCTGCGGCACGCGAAGTCATGCCGTCGAATTTCTATAAAGCGTTTTAGAGTCGCGTGGATTTGGCGATACGGGCGTGATTATAACGGTGGATTTATTGAAATTATGGAGGGCGTTCGGTACCGTACGCCCCTGTAGAATATGCAACCTTTTATGCGTCCCCAATCGGGTGACGAAATTATGTTTTAGTTGTAATTGGTCAGGATCGCTAAAAAAATATTCAAAAACACTGTTTATTAACGCGCTTAGTTGCCTTGGAAACAAGTTTGTGGAGAATTAGTTTTGACAGAAAGTAATTTTTGTGAAAATTTGTTGTTACGCTGATGGTGGTTAATGATAAATAATAAAAAAAATAACGTCCTCAACAAATAAAGAATGGTTTACTAACAAAATCATAAGGTTAAAATACATAAGTTACTAGAACAATACAAATACAAATCAAACATTCAAATCAAAGGTTCAAAGTGACGCCCTTCCTCTTCAATGCAGTAAAATTTTTTTATTGCATATTTCAAAAGTTTACCCTTTAATTAGTTAGTATGCCAAAAATCAATTTTTTGTTTCAACGAGAAATGTGTGAAATAAATTAATGAAAACAGAGCGCGGAAGAACGTTGAGCAACCATTGCCTGACGTCATAATACCGGTACGGGCGACGGGCAGAACACTCCGCTCGCTCTCATCCCATTCTGTGTTAATACATACGGTGTGTGGTTCGCTTGGCAGTTTCGTTAATCATTGTTTTTATGTCTAAATGGGTCGAAACCGAGGATTGTACAAATATTGTATAGTTCCAGGCTGCAAAAGTACCTCAGGATCGACTCCGAATAAAATATTTATTTCATTACCGAAAAATGAAAAGTTTGTGTGATGTTATCCACGGTTTCCCCAGCCACGGTATGCAACTCAAAACCACCTTCGTTTTTCTTTGGATGCACGTCTAGGGGGTTGTAAAATATTATTATTTGAACATTTAGAGCACAATTCTCAACTTTATGCCGGAAATAAATTCTGCCCCATCTAAATGTTCGTGTTCACAAAAAATTCGAAATACGACGGCGACAGGGACCTATAAGCAGTTAAGAACCACTCTAGTTTTTCTTTGGTTTTCCATCTAGAGGGTTTTAAATATTATTATTTGAACATTTAGAGCAGAATTATAAAATTTATGCTGGAAAAAATTTCTGCCCCATCTAAACGTACCCGTTCACAAAAATTTCGAAATACGTCGGCGAGAGGGACCTATAAGCAACTCAGAACCACCCTCGTTTTTCTTTGGTTGCCCGTCTAAGAGGTTATAAATATTATTATTTAAACATTTAGAGCAGAATTTTCAAATTTATGTCGAAAAAATAAATTCTACCCCATCTAAACGTTCCCGTCCACAAAAATTTCGAAATACGTTGCGAGAGGCACCTATAA